>NW_026511593.1:0-30459 GCF_027579735.1 Bombina bombina
CGCTGGTCGGTAGGTTATCTGGTAAATTAACCTGGAGAAGAACAGGTTCCACTGACTTGCCTGGTAGAGAGTGTTCTTGTGGTCTTGAGGTATTGTAAATTCCTATGGTCAGTATATATTATGGTAGGAATGATGGTTACCCTCAAGTAGATGACGCCAGTGTTCAAGAGAGAGTTTGATGGCTAATAATTCTTTGTCTCCTATAGGATAGTTTTGTTCAGAGGAGGTTAAGGACGTGAATAAAAAGCTACTGGGGTAGTGGTTGTTTTATACCTGTGCGCTGAGATAGGACTGCCCCAACGGCGAAGTCAGATGCATCAACTCCAGTATATATTGGAGATCTGGATTGGGAAACCTTAGAACTGGTGCAGTAGGGAATAGATATGTGCAATTAGTTTTGGTTCGATTCGGAAATTCGGAAAAATTCGGCGATTCGGATCGAACCGAATTTCCGAATTAAAATTCTGCTGAATTTTCCGAATCGAACCAAATTATTTCGAATCGATTCGTAATTCGGGATGGCCATTGGATTACACTAGTATTGTACAGTATGTTAGGTTAACACCTAATATACAGTATAATACAAGTCTAATCCCACCTAACACTTACCGAAATGCCGAATTTCCGAATTTTGTGTATTGAAGATACATTTTTCACGCTTGCGTAAAGATAGTTGCATCTTAGTCTGGAGAGTACTTGTCTGACATGATTTATGTGTTCAGTCAACGATCTTGAGTAAATCAGATATCATCCAGATAAATAACAAGGAACACGTCTAAGACATCTCTAAATAGGTTGTTAATTAGATGCTGGAAAGTGGCGGCGTTACAGAGCCCAAACGAGATGACCATGTATTCAAATAAGCCGTAGCGAGTGTGAAATGCCGTTAACCACTCATCACCATCTCTTACACGGATCAAATTGTACGCGCTGCGTAAATCCAGTTTGATAAAATATTTTGCCCTTTCTAACCTTTCAATTAGTTCCGGAATAAGGGGTAAGGGATAGCGTTTTTTTATGGTGATTTTGTTTAGTTGTCTAAAATGCCGTTAACCACTCATCACAATCTCTTACACGGATCAAATTGTACGGCCGCGTAAATTCAGTTTGGTAAAATATTTTGCCCCTTCTAACCTTTCAATTAGTTTCGGAATAAGGGGTAAGGGATAGCGTTTTTTTATGTGATTTTGTTTAGTTGTCTATAATCCACTATGGGCCGTAGAGATCCATCTTTGTTTTTAACAAAGAAAATCCCGGCTCCAGTGAGGTTGACGGCCGTATAAACCCTTTTCTTAAGTTATCCTCAAGATAGGTTTTCAGATGAGTGAGCTCAGGGTTGGATAAGGAAAGATATGCCCACAGGGAGTCTCTGCTCCTGGTAACAATTCAATAGGGCAGTCATATTTCCTGTGGGGGGGGTAAGTTTTCAGATTCAGTTTTACTGAAAACATCGGAGAAATCACTATATTCTGCAGGTACTTGTATCAGCAGAAGCTATAGTGGTATGCAAAATGTACTAGGATAACATGTTGTAGTACAAAAATCTGAGTTGAATGAGACACTAAGTGTGGGCCACGTTATACAAGGATTGTGCAGGGTTAACCATTTTAAGCCCAGAATAACTGGAGAGACTGGGGAAGATATTACGTCAAAATGAGATACTCCTATGATGTTCATAGGTGGATACCAATAAAGGTATGGTTTCATATTCAACTGGTCCTGAAGAAATAGCTCTTCCATCAATACCCCTTAAAAGAATAGGAGACCTTTTTGTACAAAGTGGAATTTTATTTACATTAGTGAAAGCTTTGTCAATATAGGAAGCCGTTGCTCTGAATCAATTATTGCGGCCACGTTGACCTGGTGAAGATCCCACTGCAAAGAGAGTGATAGTTTACAGTATGATGTGTGGAGTCACCAGTATTACAACAATCAAGGGATGTTAGAATCTTACCCTTGATTTGTCTCTGATGAGAGGGACAGTCTTTTACCGTGTGTTCGTCAGAGGCACAATAGAAGCAGAGGTTGTTATCCCTTCTTCTAACCTTTTCTTGAACAGTCAAGGGCCCGTTCAGGAAGCCAATATCCATTGGTTCAGTGCTAGCTTTGCTAGTGGAGGGTGTGGGTGTTGTGTTGGTTTGTCTCCTAACAAATGAATCATGATAAGATCTTTTGTGATGTCTTTCTCTCAGGCGTCTGTCTATTGTAATACTTAGATTTATAAGTTCTTTCAGAGTGGGGGGTAACTCTGTACGAGATAGCTCGTCCTTAACAGCATCGGAGAGTCCGAGTCGGAATTGGTTTCTTAAAGTTAAGTTATTCCATTGGGAATCTTTAGCCCACCTCTTAAAATCTGTAATGTATTCCTCGACTATTCTTTTCTTTTGTTTTAGAGCCCTTAGTGTTTCAGCAGTTTGTTGTTTAAGGGATCTTCATACAGCTGACCCATGGCTAGAAAAAAAAACTATCTAATGAATTAAGTAATATGTCATTGTTCTCAAAAAAACCCATTAGCCCAGGAACGGGCTTCTCATCTTAAATAGGAGATAGTAGTTAGAACCCTAATTCTATCATTTGGGTATGTTTGGGGCTTAAGTGCAAATAGGAGAAGACATGCATTTTTAAATTCTCTATACTGAGACCTGTCACCATAGAATTTCTCAGGAACACTAACTTGGGGTTCTGTGAGATGTGGTTTAGTTTCAACAAAATCTTTAATATAAGCTTTTAATGCATATTTTCTGCCTTAAGTGAGTTTAAGCCATCTGTGAACATATCAACTCTCTGGTTAAGTGCCTGCATATGAGCTGTCATATCAGCTGGGTCCATTATGATTTTATAGGCTTGGTATTCTGTCAGGTTTTGTCAGGGACTGACTGGAAACTCTAAAAGAACAATAATTTGGCTTGAACCACAGCTGCTGAGATGTAAAAAAATAGAAGTGTGTAGTACAATGATTAAAGGGGAACTACTTAAATTACCAAGCAGGTAATGTGGAACCCCCAGATAATCAGGTAACTGTTTACTATAGAGGTGGGTAGTGGAAAACTCTATGGCTGCCACATGGAACTGCTTCTATAATGGTTGCAGCAGAGTCTCTGAACTACTAACCTGCAAGATAGGCAACGTTGCAATACATTTATATTTATATATATTATGGTAACAAACAAGCATGTACATGTCAAGTAAACTTATCAGATTAGGCAGGTTCAGGATAATACAGAAAGCTGAAATGGTCGTTGTTTTTAAGTATTATGGCAGAATCGAGTGATCACATCAGGATAGGCTGAATAACAGTTTAGTGAGAGAGGAGTACCTGAGAGTGGCTAGGAACAGTGGATGGAGGATGGCCAGTACAGCTGTACTCGGAGGTTTAGAAGCTTGTAAGGAGCGGCAGAGGTGCTAGCAGAGATCCGGAGCTCAGAGCGGTAGCGTGCGATGGCATGTGACGTCACCACGGATAGATTCAAAGTTCCGGCAGAGGAATTGAGAGTGAGAGTAGCGTAGCAACCAGTCTGACAGGCAGGTGGGTAGGAGTGTCAGGCTAGTTTAGCAGTAGGAATCCGGATAAGCACAGACCAGGTGAGAGAGCTGTGATCAGGATGCGCAGCTTAGTACCAAGTAACGGCAACAATACCAAGCAGTTATAACATATATAAATCAGTGCGCCAAAAATATTCGTGTACAAAAACAAAAATAAAAATATTAATATTAAAATAAAAAAGATTATTCATATAAAAATAACCTATAAGTGTATAAAGTGCCAATACATGTATACGTTGGTGATATACTCTACCACAAATATAATACAATATGTGATATTAGAAAAACCAAACCACACCATGCACGGTAGTGATGAGGGTGAATAGGACAGTTCTATTAGTCCAAATTTCAAGTCCTGAATCAGGAACTGATGGCAAGCTGCTTCTTCAGTTTTCTTGTTGGTGTCCCAAGATGTTAAGATCTGCAGATAATAAATTATAAAAAAGAAGGCGCCACCATAGTGCACAATCAGATGTGTAAAACACGCCAATAGAGCAAGTAAGAAGGCGGTTTACTTCAAGTGATCTATCTTGTAAGTAAGGTTTTACTTGCTCTATTGGCGTGTTTTACACATCTGATTGTGCACTATGGTGGCGCCTTCTTTTTTATAATTTATTATCTGCAGATCTTAACATCTTGGGACACCAACAAGAAAACTGAAGAAGCAGCTTGCCATCAGTTCCTGATTCAGGACTTGAAATTTGGACTAATAGAACTGTCCTATTCACCCTCATCACTTACCGTGCAGTGGTGTGGTTTGGTTTTTCTAATATCACATATTGTATTATATTTGTGGTAGAGTATATCACCAACGTATACATGTATTGGCACTTTATACACTTATAGGTTATTTTTATATGAATAATCTTTTTTATTTTAATATTAATTTTTATTTTTGTTTTTGTACACGAATATTTTTGGCGCACTGATTTATATATGTTATAACTGCTTGGTATTGTTGCCGTTACTTGGTACTAAGCTGCGCATCCTGATCACAGCTCTCTCACCTGGTCTGTGCTTATCCGGATTCCTACTGCTAAACTAGCCTGACACTCCTACCCACCTGCCTGTCAGACTGGTTGCTACGCTACTCTCACTCTCAATTCCTCTGCCGGAACTTTGAATCTATCCGTGGTGACGTCACATGCCATCGCACGCTACCGCTCTGAGCTCCGGATCTCTGCTAGCACCTCTGCCCGCTCCTTACAAGCTTCTAAACCTCCGAGTACAGCTGTACTGGCCATCCTCCATCCACTGTTCCTAGCCACTCTCAGGTACTCCTCTCTCACTAAACTGTTATTCAGCCTATCCTGATGTGATCACTCGATTCTGCCATAATACTTAAAAACAACGACCATTTCAGCTTTCTGTATTATCCTGAACCTGCCTAATCTGATAAGTTTACTTGACATGTACATGCTTGTTTGTTACCATAATATATATAATATAAATGTATTGCAACGTTGCCTATCTTGCAGGTTAGTAGTTCAGAGACTCTGCTGCAACCATTTATAGAAGCAGTTCCATGTGGCAGCCATAGAGTTTTCCACTACCCACCTCTATAGTAAACAGTTACCTGATTATCTGGGGGTTCCACATTACCTGCTTGGTAATTTAAGTAGTTCCCCTTTAATCATTGTACTACACACTTCTATTTTTTTACATCTCAGCAGCTGTGGTTCAAGCCAAATTATTGTTCTTTTAGAGTTTCCAGTCAGTCCCTGACAAAACCTGACAGAATACCAAGCCTATAAAATCATAATGGACCCAGCTGATATGACAGCTCATATGCAGGCACTTAACCAGAGAGTTGATATGTTCACAGATGGCTTAAACTCACTTAAGGCAGAAAATGATGCATTAAAAGCTTATATTAAAGATTTTGTTGAAACTAAACCACATCTCACAGAACCCCAAGTTAGTGTTCCTGAGAAATTCTATGGTGACAGGTCTCAGTATAGAGAATTTAAAAATGCATGTCTTCTCCTATTTGCACTTAAGCCCCAAACATACCCAAATGATAGAATTAGGGTTCTAACTACTATCTCCTATTTAAGATGAGAAGCCCGTTCCTGGGCTAATGGGTTTTTTGAGAACAATGACATATTACTTAATTCATTAGATAGTTTTTTTTTCTAGCCATGGGTCAGCTGTATGAAGATCCCTTTAAACAACAAACTGCTGAAACACTAAGGGCTCTAAAACAAAAGAAAAGAATAGTCGAGGAATACATTACAGATTTTAAGAGGTGGGCTAAAGATTCCCAATGGAATAACTTAACTTTAAGAAACCAATTCCGACTCGGACTCTCCGATGCTGTTAAGGACGAGCTATCTCGTACAGAGTTACCCCCCACTCTGAAGAACTTATAAATCTAAGTATTACAATAGACAGACGCCTGAGAGAAAGACATCACAAAAGATCTTATCATGATTCATTTGTTAGGAGACAAACCAACACAACACCCACACCCTCCACTAGCAAAGCTAGCACTGAACCAATGGATATTGGCTTCCTGAACGGGCCCTTGACTGTTCAAGAAAAGGTTAGAAGAAGGGATAACAACCTCTGCTTCTATTGTGCCTCTGACGAACACACGGTAAAAGACTGTCCCTCTCATCAGAGACAAATCAAGGGTAAGATTCTAACATCCCTTGATTGTTGTAATACTGGTGACTCCACCACATCATACTGTAAACTATCACTCTCTTTGCAGTGGGATCTTCACCAGGTCAACGTGGCCGCAATAATTGATTCAGGAGCAACGGCTTCCTATATTGACAAAGCTTTCACTAATGTAAATAAAATTCCACTTTGTACAAAAAAGGTCTCCTATTCTTTTAAGGGGTATTGATGGAAGAGCTATTTCTTCAGGACCAGTTGAATATGAAACCATACCTTTATTGGTATCCACCTATGAACATCATAGGGAGTATCTCATTTTTGACGTAATATCTTCCCCAGTCTCTCCAGTTATTCTGGGCTTAAAATGGTTAACCCTGCACAATCCTTGTATAACGTGGCCCACACTTAGTGTCTCATTCAACTCAGATTTTTGTACTACAACATGTTATCCTAGTAGCATTTTGCATACCACTATAGCTTCTGCTGATATACAAGTACCTGCAGAATATAGTGATTTCTCCGATGTTTTCAGTAAAACTGAATCTGAAAACTTACCCCCCCCACAGGAAATATGACTGCCCTATTGAATTGTTACCAGGAGCAGAGACTCCCTGTGGGCATATCTTTCCCTTATCCAACCCTGAGCTCACTCATCTGAAAACCTATCTTGAGGATAACTTAAGAAAAGGGTTTATACGGCCGTCAACCTCACTGGAGCCGGGATTTTCTTTGTTAAAAACAAAGATGGATCTCTACGGCCCATAGTGGATTATAGACAACTAAACAAAATCACCATAAAAAAACGCTATCCCTTACCCCTTATTCCGAAACTAATTGAAAGGTTAGAAGGGGCAAAATATTTTACCAAACTGAATTTACGCGGCGCGTACAATTTGATCCGTGTAAGAGATTGTGATGAGTGGTTAACGGCATTTTAGACAACTAAACAAAATCACCAAAAAAAACGCTATCCCTTACCCCTTATTCCGGAACTAATTGAAAGGTTAGAAAGGGCAAAATATTTTATCAAACTGGATTTACGCAGCGCGTACAATTTGATCCGTGTAAGAGATGGTGATGAGTGGTTAACGGCATTTCACACTCGCTACGGCTTATTTGAATACATGGTCATCTCGTTTGGGCTCTGTAACGCCCCTGCCACTTTCCAGCATCTAATTAACAACCTATTTAGAGATGTCTTAGACGTGTTCCTTGTTATTTATCTGGATGATATCTTGATTTACTCAAGATCGTTGACTGAACACATAAATCATGTCAGACAAGTACTCTCCAGACTAAGATGCAACTATCTTTACGCTAAGCGTGAAAAATGTATCTTCAATACACAAAATTCGGAAATTCGGCATTTCGGTAAGTGTTAGGTGGGATTAGACTTGTATTATACTGTATATTAGGTGTTAACCTAACATACTGTACAATACTAGTGTAATCCAATGGCCATCCCGAATTTACGAATCGATTCGAAATAATTTGGTTCGATTCGGAAAATTCAGCAGAATTTTAATTCGGAAATTCGGTTCGATCCGAATCGCCGAATTTTCCGAATTTCCGAATCGAACCAAAACTAATTGCACATATCTATTCCCTACTGCACCAGTTCTAAGGTTTCCCAATCCAGATCTCCAATATATACTGGAGGTTGATGCATCTGACTTCGCCGTTGGGGCAGTCCTATCTCAGCGCACAGGTATAAAACAACCACTACACCCAGTAGCTTTTTATTCACGGTCCTTAACCTCCTCTGAACAAAACTATCCTATAGGAGACAAAGAATTATTAGCCATCAAACTCTCTCTTGAACACTGGCGTCATCTACTTGAGGGTACCATCATTCCTACCATAATATATACTGACCATAGGAATTTACAATACCTCAAGACCACAAGAACACTCTCTACCAGGCAAGTCAGGTGGAACCTGTTCTTCTCCAGGTTTAATTACCAGATAACCTACCGACCAGCGAATAAGAACCATAAGGCAGATGCTCTCTCCAGGATTCCGTCACATTCACGTTGCAAGGCACCAGAACGCAGTATTATCCCTCAGGAGAATATCATCTCCTTCATCGTAGACTCTAACCCACTAATGCAGTTGGAACAAGATAAAGATCTTACAAAGCCTTCAACACGTCTACAATGGAAACATAACGGCTTATATTACTTCCAGGACAAGCTATATATTCCACCAAGTCTACCGCAATTGTTACTACATTCTGCTCATGAATTATTACTCGCCAGACACCCCGGTGTAAAGAAAACGTTAGAACTTATTAGCAGAACCTACTGGTGGCCAGGAATGTCCACAGATACTACCAACCATGTTCTATCCTGTAGAACTTGTACTACTTCTAAAAAACCCAAGCATCCACCATATAGGTTGCTGCTTCCACTGGCTACTCCAAGCAGACCTTGGTTGGAGATTGCTCTCGATTTTATTGTTGATTTACCATTGTCCTCCAATAAGACCACCATTTTAGTTGTGGTAGATTTGTTCAGTAAAATGTGTCACTTTATCCCATATCACAAACTACCCACAGCTTCGGAAACCATTCAGTTACTCATCGCCCATGTCTTCAAGTATCATGGAATACCTAAAACTATTCTGAGTGACCGTGGAACCCAGTTCTCCAGCAAACTTTGGACAGAATTCTGTAAAGCACTTGCCATCGAGAAAAAAACTTACCACTGCCTACCACCCACAAACAAATGGGCAAACTGAGAGATGCAACCAGTGGTTGGAGCAGTTTTTGCGCACTTTTTGCTCCACCCAACAACATCTTTGGTCAACCCATCTGCCTTATGCAGAATTCTGTTTCAATAACCCCATCCATTCAACAACTAAACAAACTCCGTTTTTTGTCAACTATGGTTTCCACCCCAGTTTCCAACTCCTACCCAACAACCAAAGTGCTTCCCCTAACATCTCTGAACTTTCTGATCTTATCTCTTCTAACTTAGCCTCCATACAGAATGCCATTAACGACGCAAAAAGGACCCAGAAGTTCTACTATGATCGGAGGCGCTTGCCATCTCCCTCCTACAGTACTGGTGACTTAGTTTGGTTGTCCACTAAGAACTTAAAACTCAACACACCCTCCAAGAAACTCTCCCCGCTCTACACTACCCACCTCTATACTAAACAGTTTCCTGATTATCTGGGGGTTCCACATTACCTGCTTGGTAATTTATGTAGTTCCCCTTTAATCATTGTACTACACACTTCTATTTTTTACATCTCAGCAGCTGTGGTTCAAGCCAAATTATTGTTCTTTTAGAGTTTCCAGTCAGTCCCTGACAGAACCTGACAGTAACAAAAGTTGCACTAAATACATCATAAATACATTCGAAATTACAATTACACTCATTTTTCAAGGAGAATCTTAACACCAATTTTCACGTCTGTAACATCTTTGGTTTTTGGGGTAAAGGTATCCTCATAAATCAGCCCCCCACTTTTGACCCCCCTTAAGTGGATTTTGGGGAAATGGTAAAACACATGTTTCTTTTTCAAGGAGAATCTAAATACCAAATGCACATCCCTTTTCCTACCCCTTGAGGACGTCATTTCCAAAAATCCTTCCTTAGTTGGTGCCTAAGTCATTAAAACATTGTACCTTATATATATATATATATATATATATATATATATATATATACTGTATGGTATATATATATATATATACCTGTGTGTATATATATATATATATATATATAATATATATATATATAAATATATATATATATATATATAAAAAGTAAAAAAAAATCTATGTGAAGAACATAAGAATGTAAAATATGCGTAGGGGGATAGGTGTTTTGCACTTTAGGTCTAATGTTTGAATAATAATTTTAATAATCATTCATGTTTTTTAATATTTTATATTCAATATTTCAAAAACATGCTTTGAGATTAATTCTTCGTGTGCGCTAACTTGAGCTAAATCACAAAACACAAATCACATTTTGAATATTTTACATTCCTATGCTCTTCACATAGAAACAAATGTAATTTTGATTATTAAATACATATATATATATATATATATATTATATATATATATGATAATGTAAAATATATATCTATACCTATATATCTATAGGAATAGAAATATAGGTATATACAGATATATTTAGAAATATGTCAGGTTAGCTTGCAATCTATAGGTAAGGTTGCCAAGTGTCCAGTATTCAACCGGACAGTCCAGTATTTAAGCAGGCTATACAGTAAAATCTTCACAAAAATGCTGTGAAAGGGGTCAAATAACTTTTGTTTGTGTGTTACTGGCAGCAAAAAAGATACAATTAGTGATCTGAATGTTACCCAAACCCAAAGGGTAAAATGATTACCCAGTTGTGAGAAATATAAATTTAGAGATAATGAGTGGTGATTAAGTTACACCTTTTGGAAGGGGGATTATATGATCCCCCTTACCATCATGCCCAGTCACCTACAGTCTGTCCAGTATTTTTGTGGAAGACAGCTGACAACTCTAGCGATAATTGTTATTTTTTTTTTCTACTGCACTTTCCATTGACATCTATGTAGAGAATACGTTAACATGGTCGTTATATTATGAAGTCCAGAAGTTTACACTCGAGCGGGAGCACTAAATAGCACACCACTTGTAATCTGACCCTATATATGTAGGTATTCTGAGGATTTGTTTATTATGTTTTTCTTTTACAAGAACACTATTGGAATATTTACAAGCAGGTAGCATTTTATGAGGTAGTCATTTTTGATCTTTGCTGCAGCCATGATTGTGGGCAGTAGGTTAATAGACCCAGAAATGCCCCAGTACATCTGGATTTTTTTGTTTTGTATGTTCTATGAATTCCAGTGCGAGTTCATGAAGAGCCTGATGTCTTTATGTTTAAATAGTTTTTTATTGTTTTATATTTTTCAGAGAACAAGAATGCATAAAATGAATTAACATAACATACAATATCTATTCTTCCGTTGTCTATTGATTTTGGGGGATATTGCATTACAAGTATTCAATGATATAAGAGTGAAAAATCCTAGCCAAACCGCATTGTTACATAGTTACACAATTATCTCATCCCTACATCATTATTCACTGCAAATTGATTCTATCTTAGAACTGTCTTTGATTCATCAAGCATTATCAGCCATTTAACAATAGGTTATTAGAGTATATATTCTATCTAGCATTTCTTCCTTGTGTTATGACATTCTAATCTTTGGTACAGATTGTTTCTTAACTCTGTATTTCACTAACTGGATGTTTTTGGCTGAATCATTATTATCTTAGAGTAATCATGTATATGAATTTGAAACCTTACGGTATAACAACTGAGAACAGATAGATCAAGAACAAAAAAGAAATAAATAAGGAAGAAAGGGGAAACTATAAAAGAAAAACAAAGAAAGGGGGTTATAAGGGGGGGGGATAGGGATGGGTGATGTCATCTTATGTCACAGATCATAGTATGTGTGCGTCAAAGTGTTTGACACGACTATAGTTTGATGGTCCTTTAGATCCCTGATCTCCGGTTATCTTGTGAGGTTATGGACCCTTTGCTTATCCAATAGTACCACACTGCTTGGAAGGTTTCCCTGTTATCTAATGTATATGAAGCTGTCTCGTACATGGTGTATGTGTGTTGGATTCTATTATATATCTCAGTCCAGGTTGGAGTTCCAGATTTCCAATATTTAGCTATGCATATCCTCGTGATTGTGCATAAGATCTTAATAAATGTATTGATATGTTTGTGGAATTTACTGAGATGTTCATGTAATAAAGCTTGTTGGATCGTTAGACTAATATTTTCTTCTAGCATCTGACTGAGAAATGCGGATAGTCTGCTCCATATACCCCTAACATCTTTGCAGTCCCACCACATGTGTCTGTATGTCCCTATGTCTCCACAGCCTCTGTAACATAATCTGCTGCCTTGGGGGTGCATATGAGCCGTTCGTGTAGGAGTTAAGTACCATCTGTGAATTGTTTTGGTGATATTTTCTTTAAGGTCTACACTTATCAACCCTCTTTCTGCGTTTTGAAACAGTGATTCCCATGTCTTTTTGTCTTTGCAGATAAGTAGTTCCTGTTCCCAGGCCAGCATAGTCGTGGTCTTGGCGGTGTTGTGGGTGGTCTGCATAGATACATATAGTAGAGATATGGTATGTTTGTTGCGTTCTTCTGATTTACAGAAGGTTTCGATAGGTGTGGAGGTCTGTTCTCTAGGGTGTTTTAAATATGATTGTAGAGCGGAGTGTATCTGTAGGTATAAGTACCAGTGTAGCTTCAGGGGGTCAATCTTTGTCTGTAGTTGGTTAAACGTCAGTATGTTATGTCCTGTTAAGTAGTCCGCCACTCTGTATAAACCTTTGTTTTCCCATTTTTTGATTTGGGTCCAAAGGTCTTCTGATATTAGATATCTAAGTGGTATTGATATAGAATGTTGCTGTAGTAGTTTATATTTCGTTTTCTCTGTTTTCCAGATCTTTACAGTGAGGTTTGTGGTGTAGGGTGTAGATGTCTTTCTATCTTTCTGAGCCCTCTCTGGGTCCCAAACAATTGAGTCTGCTTCTTCCCACCCCCCTATGTTCGCTTCTAACTTGGGCCATATTATTCCCTTTGACCTTTTCAGGAGTAGTGTATCTTGCGCTAGTCTGGCTGCATTGTAATATTCTATTATGTTTGGTGCACCTATGCCCCCGAGTGACTTATGTCTGTTTAAGGTGGATTTTGCTATCCTGCTCGTCTTATCTCCCCTAATAAATGCTGAGATGTCTTTTTGCAGTGTTTCCAGTTCTGGTTTTATTATTTTTATCGGGAGGGTTCTGAATAAATACAGTATTCGAGGCATGGCGTTCATTTTAACCGCCGCTATTCTACCTAGCCAGGAGAAATTAAAGCTCTTCCATTTTGCCATATCTCGTCTAATTTGTTTAAATAGTGGGGTATAATTTACTTTGTATAGCTGAGTGGAGCAAGTTGGAATCTGGATACCTAAGTATTTTAGTGTGTGTTTCATCCATTTAAAGTGGAGCCTGATGTCTTTAAAGGGACAGTCTACAATAGAATTGTTATTATTTTAAAAGATAGATAATCCCTTTATTACCCATTCCCCAGTTTTGCACAACCAGTACAGTTATATTAATATTATTTTTACCTCTGTGATTACCTTGTATCTAAGAACCTTCTTCCAGCCCCCTGATCACATGACTGTGACTGTTTATTATCTATTGTCTCGCATTTAGCATTGTTTTGTGCTAGATCTTAAATAACCCCCTGTGCCTGAACACAGTGTTATCTATATGGCCCACGTGTACTTTCTGTTTCTTTGTGTTGAAAAGAGATTTAAAAAGCATGTGATTAGAAATTAGCATATGAGTCTGCCTAGGTTTAGTTTCAACTAAGAATACCAAGAAAAAAAAGCAAATTTGATGATAAAAGTAAATTGGAAAGTTGATTAAAATTACAAGTCCTATCTGAATAATGAAAGCTTAATTTTGACTAGACTGTCTCTTTAAGCAGCCTCAGTACAATTGTGCTCATAAGTTTACATACCCTGGCAGAATTTATGATTTCTTGGCCATTTTTCAGAGAATGTGAATGAACACAAAAACTTTTATTTCACTCATGGTTAGTGTTTGGCTGAAGCCATTTATTATCAGTCAACTGTGTTTACTCTTTTTAAATTATAATGACAACATAAACTACCCAAATGACCCTGATCAAAAGTTTACATACCCTGGTGATTTTGGCCTGATAACATGCACACAAAGGGGTTTGAATGGCTATTAAAGGTAACCATCCTCACCTGTGATCTGTTTTCTTGTAATTAGTGTGTGTGTATAAAAGTCAATGAGTTTCTGGACTCCTGACAGACCCTTGCTTCTTTCATCCAGTGCTGCACTGACAATTCTGGATTCTGAGTCATTGGGAAAGCAAAAGAATTGTCAAAGGATCTGCGGGAAAAGGTAGTTGAACTGTATAAAACAGGAAAGGGATATGAAAAGATATCCAAGGATTTGAGAATGCAAATCAGCAGTGTTTAAACCTGGTTTTCAATCCGCCACCCTTGAGGTTGGTCGCAGATGCCATAGAACTCAATGGGAGTCTGAAAACGCAGAAAGCTTATGTTCAATGCTGCAAGAGAATGAAGCATATGATATAATAAAAGTAAATTAGAAACTTTATTCAATTTGTATACCCTTTCTAAATCAAACAGTATTATTGCTCCACATTTGATGCACTAGTAGATATAGGGATAAAAATGAAAAATACATTACTACTTATGAGTTATGCTACAAAGTTGTCTCTTATTACAAAGCAAGGGGACAATATTATTTCTACAAATTTGATGCAAAGTTTTGCCCCAAAATTGTTGCACTAATAGGTATAGAGATAAAAATGGAATAAGTACACAACATAATATAGCTTACTTCCTTTGTATTTTTTTAAAAATCTATGTGCACCATTTTAAAGCCATGTAATACAAGTCCCACTCTCCACTTCGCGCCATATTTGACTCAACACTTTTTGCACCAATTATGACGCAAGCTCCTAAACAACCCACACAATAGTGCATTTTCCACCACTTTTGATTGGAATATGCATAATCACATGATTTATGACATCAGCCAATCTGTTTCAAATTCACATTATAAACTATCACTAAGGAATCAAATTGCTCGATACTTGTGTCATTGATCACTCATCAGAACTTGTAAGTGCCATTTGTTACACTGTGTATTTCACATATACATACTTTCAATATGTGGATTACGTTGTTTAGTCAGTCATAGCAACGCTATATGCCTTATAATTACTTACTGTTGGTACTTTCCTAATTGCTCGATTGATGGATATCTTGCATGATGTTCTTAGTCCAGGTGATTTGGAAACATCACATTTTGTCCTTGCTGATGTCCTCAATCAAGCCTAACTACCAGTGGCCACAATAGACACAAGATCAGTAACCTTAGGGCATTTTAGCCCATCTCTCCATTCCATCTGCAGTTCCAGTCGAAGGGAAGGATTGCTATTGGGTCTTATCCAGAAGCCCTGCAGGCAGTAAAATCCCAATACTGCACACATCCGGTGGGGATCTTCCACACAGCCAGCTGGTTCGCTGTAGAATACCAGCCTGCTCCTGTTGGCACAATAGAGTGCCGCTAATTTTAAGTACATCATCCCCTTGGGTGACGACAGAGAGCGGCCTATCAAGTTCTGGGACGTCTGAGGATACCTGTTGGACTTAACAGATCTGGCTTGTCTAATTTATCTATCCAATCATTGTATTGTGTATCATATCACTTTGTATTGTTTTTATTTTGCACATATAGGGGATTTTTATATATCACATTGTGTGTATATATTTACAATTTTAGCGCCTCTTATAGAAGCCCAGTTATTCTCATCACGGTTGCCTCTTTATTTGTAATTAGCTTAAAATTGTTGTAATCTTTTTCTAATGTTTGTAAATTATTTTCTTATTTTTTGTAACTTAGTTCTTTTTTTATTTTTTGTACTTTAGTTAGTTTATTTAATTGTATTTATTTGTAGGTATTTTATTTAATTAATTTATTGATAGTGTAGTGTTAGGTTTAATTGTAGATAATTGTAGGTATTTTATTTAATTTATTTATTGATAGTGTAGTGTTAGGTTTAATTGTAACTTAGGTAAGGATTTATTTTACAGGTAATTTTGTAATTATTTTAACTAGGTAGCTATTAAATAGTTATTAAGTATTTAATAGCTATTGTACCTGGTTAAAATAAATACAAAGTTACCTGTAAAATAAATATAAATCCTAAAATAGCTACAATATAATTATAATTTATATTGTAGCTATATTAGGGTTTATTTTATAGGTAAGTATTTAGCTTTAAATATGAATAATTTATTTAATAAGAGTTTATTTTAATTTATTTTGTTAGATAAAAATTATATTTAACTTAGGGGGGTGTTAGTGTTAGGGTTAGACTTAGCTTTAGGGGTTAATAAATTTATTAGAGTAGCGGTGGGGTCTGGTCGGCAGATTAGGGGTTAATACTTGAAGTTAGGTGTCGGCGATGTTAGGGAGGGCAGATTAGGGGTTAATACTATTTATTATAGGGTTATTGAGGTGGGAGTGAGTCGGATTAGGGGTTAATAACTTTATTATAGTAGCGGTGAGGTCCGGTCAGCAGATTAGGGGTTAATAAGTGTAGGTAGGTGGCGGCGACGTTGGGGGCGGCAGATTAGGGGTTAATAAATATAATATAGGGGTCGGCGGTGTTAGGGGCAGCAGATTAGGGGTACATAGGGATAACGTAGGTTGTGGCGGTGTGCGGTCGGCAGATTAGGGGTTACATTTTTTTATTAGAGTGGCGGCGATGTGGGGGGGCCTCAGTTTAGGGGTACATAGGTAGTTTATGGGTGTTAGTGTACTTTAGAGCACAGTAGTTAAGAGCTTTATGAACCGGCGTTAGCCCAGAAAGCTCTTAACTCCTGGCTTTTTGATGCGGCTGGAGTTTTGTCGTTAGATTTCTAACGCTCACTTCAGCCAAGACTCTAAATACCAGCATTAGAAAGATTCCATTGAAAAGATAGGATACGCAAATGGCGTAGGGGGATCTGCGGTATGGAAAAGTCGCGGCTGCAAAGTGAGCGTTAGACCCTTTCCTGACTGACTCTAAATACCAGCGGTAGCCCAAAACCAGCGTTAGGAGCCCCTAACGCTGGTTTTGACGGCTAACGCCAAACTCTAAATCTAGCCGTAAATTTACACTAAATACTCATAGTAGTATAAATAAACACAATGGCCCAGATTATGAGTTTTGCGTTAGAGGCTATGCGGTGCTAACGAGCAGTTTTCACTCAATGCTCACTTAAATGCAGCGCTGGTATTACGAGTTTTTACAAACCCGTCGTTAAAAGACAAGAAGTAAGCATTGAGCAAAATTTTGCTCATTACCACACTCCAATACCAGCGCTGCTTAAGTCAGCGGTGAGCTGGTGTAACGTGCTCGTGCACGATGTCCCCATAGGAATCAACGGGGAGAGCCGGCTGAAAAAAAGTCCAACACCTGCAAAAAAGCAGTGTAAAACTCCTTAACGCAGCCCCATTGATTCCTATGGGGAAATAAAATTTACGTCTACACCTAACACCCTAACATGAACCCAGAGTCTAAACACCCCTAATCTTACATTTATTAACCCATTAATCTGCCGCCCCCGACATTGCTGACACCTAAATTATAATTATTAACCTCTAATATGCCGCTCCGGACACCGCCGCCACCTACATTATACTTATGAACCCCTAATCTGCTGCCCCCAACATCGCCGAACCCTACATTATATTTATTAACCCCCAATGTCGCTGCCACCTACCTACATTTAATAACCCCTAATCTGCCGCCCACAATGTCGCCGCCACTATATTAAAGTTATTAACCCCTAAACCTAAGTCTAAACCTAACACCCCCTAACTTAAATATAATTTAAAAAAATCGAAATAAATATTCCTATCATTAACTAAATTATTCCTATATAAAACTAAATACTTACCTGTAAAATAAACCCTAACGGCGAGATTATGAGTTTTGCTTTAGCCTTAAAAAGCAGCGTTGAGAGGTCCCAACGCTGCTTTTTTTCTAACGCTGGTATTACAAGTTTGGCAGGTAGAGGCTCACCGCTCACTTTTCTTCCGCGACTCGAGGCTACCGCAAATCCCCTTACGTCATTTGCATATCCTATCTTTTTAATGGGATTTGGCTAACGCTGGTACTATGAGTCTTGGAAGAAGTGAGCGGTAAAGCCTCTACCTCCTATTTAATAGCTACCTAATTAAAATAATTACAAAATTACCTGTAAAATAAATCCTAACCTAAGTTACAAATACACCTAACACTACACTATCAATAAATTAATTAAATAAATTAACTACAATTATCTAAACTAAAATACAATTAAATAAACTAAACTATATTACAAAAACAAAAAACCCTAAATTATAAAAAATAAAAAATATTACAAGAATTTTAATCTAATTAACCTAATCTAAGCCCCTAATAAAATAAAAAGCCCCCAAAATAATAAAATTCCCTACCCTATACTAAATTACAAAAGTTATCAGCTCTTTTACCAGCCCTTAATGGGCTTTTTGTGCGGCATTGCCCCAAAGTAATCAGCTCTTTTACCTGTAAAAAAAAAAATGAAGACGTCTCCCGGTAAATCGATTTCAGGGGGTTAGGTTAGGTTTTTTAAGGGTGTATTGGGTGGGTTTATTTTTTAGATTAGGGGTTTGGGCTTACAAAAGAGCTAACTGCCCTTTTAAGGGCAATGCCCATCCAAATGTCCTTTTAAGGGCAATGGGGGAGTTTATTTTTTTTTAGATAGGTTTTTATTTGGGGGGTTGGTTGTGTGGGTGGTGGGTTTTACTGTTGGGGGGAAGTTTGTATTTTTTTTTTACAGGTAAAAGAGTGATTACTTTGGGGCAATGCCCGCAAAAGGCCCTTTTAAGGGCTATTGGTAGTTTAGTTTAGGCTAGGGTTTTTTTCTATTTTCGGGGGATTTTTATTTTAATAGGGCTATTAGATTAGGTGTAATTAGTTTAAATTTCTGTAATTTGTTATTATTTTCTGTAATTTACTGTTTGTTATTTTTGTACTTAAATTTAATTTAGGTAATTATATGTAATATTATTTAATTGTATTTAATTTAGTTAATTATTATAAATATAGTGTAGTGTTAGGTGTAATTGTAACTTAGTTTAGGTTTTATTTTACAGGTACTTTTGTATTTATTTTAGCTAGGTAGTTATTAAATAGTTAATAACTATTTAATAACTATTGTACCTAGTTAAAATAAATACAAACTTGCCTGTAATATAAAAATAAATCCTAAGCTAGCTACAATGTAACTATTAGTTATATTGTAGCTCTCTTTGGGTTTATTTTACAGGTAAGTATTTAGTTTTAAATAGGAATAATTTAGTTAATGATAGGAATTTTTAGTTAGATTTCTTTTAATTATATTTAAGTTAGGGGGTGTTAGGGTTAGGGTTAGACTTAGATTTTGGGGTTAATAACTTTAATATAGTGGCGGCGACGTTTGGGGGCGGCAGATTAGGGGTTAATAAATGTAGGTAGGTGGCGGCAATGTTAGGGATGGCAGATTAGGGGTTAATAATATTTAACTAGTGTTTGCGAGGTGGGAGTGCGGCGGTTTAGGGGTTAATATTTTTATTATAGTGGCGGCAATGTCCGGTTCAGCGATTAGGGGTTAAATTTTTTCTTTTAGTGTTTGCGATGTGGGAGGGCCTCGGTTTGGGTTTAATAGGTAGTTTATGGGTGTTAGTGTACTTTTTAGCACTTAGTTAAGAGTTTTATGCTACGGTGTTGTAGTGTAAAACTCTTAACTACTGACTTTAAAATGCGGTATCTTGACTTTGTCATATTGTTATCTTACCTTTATGTCATATTGCCATCTTGATTTTATGTCATATTGTTATCTTACTTTATGTCATATTGCCATCTTGATTTTGTGTCATATTGTTATCTTGCTTTATGTCATATTTGTCATATTGTCATCTTACCTTTATGTCATATTGCCATCTCACCTTTATGTCATATTGTCATCTCACCTTTATGTCATATTGCCATCTCACCTTTGTCATATTGCCATCTCACCTTTTGTATCATATTGCCATTTCACCTTTGTCATATTTCTATCTTGCCTTTATGTCATATTGCCATCTCACCTTTATGTCATATTGCCATCTCACCTTTATGTCATATTGCCATCTCACCTTTATGTCATATTGCCATCTTGTCTTTGTCATATTGCCATCTCACCTTTATGTCATATTACCAACTCACCTTTATGTCATATTGCCATCTCGCCTTTATGTCATATTGCCATCTCACCTTTATGTCATATTGCCATCTTGTCTTTGTCATATTGCCATCTCATCTTTATGCCATATTGCCATCTCACCTTTATGTCATATTACCATCTTAGCTTTGTCATATTGCCATCTCACCTTTATGTCATATTGCCATCGTGCCTTTGTCATATTGCCATCTCACCTTTATGTCATATTGCCATCTCACTTTTATGTCATATTGCCATTTTACCTTTATGTCATATTGCCATCTCACCTTTATGTCATATTGCCATCTCACCTTTATGTCATATTGTCATATTGCTATATTGCCTTTATGTCATACTAGTTGATAAGCCTGCCCAGAGGGCAGTCTATGTATTAAAAATGAAACCCCCAAGCTGCAAAAAGTAAAAAAGTAAAAAACACCCCCTAATCTAAGAATAAACAACCAATATCCCTTAAAAGGGCTTTTTGTAGGGCATTGTCCTAAAGAAATCAGCTATTTAACAAAGGCCCCCTAACAGTAAAACCCCCCACCCACCAAACCCCCCAAAATAAAAAAAAAACTAACACTAATAAACCTAAACTACCCATTTCCCCTTAAGGGGCATTTGTGTGGACATTGCCCTTTGTCATATTGCCATCTCACCATTGTCAAATTGCCATCTCACCTTTTGTATCATTTTGCCATCTCACCTTTGTCATATTGCCATCTCACCTTTGTCATATTGCCATCTCACCTTTATGTCATATTGTCATCTTGCCTTTGTCATATTGCCATCTCACCTTTATGTCATATTGTCATCTCGCCTTTATGTCATATTGTCATCTCGCCTTTGTCATATTGCCATCTCACCTTTGTCATATTACCATCTCACCTTTTGTATCATATTGCCATCTCACCTTTGTCATATTGTCATCTTGCCTTTGTCATATTGCCATCTCACCTTTATGTCATATTGTCATCTCGCCTTTGTCATATTGCCATCTCACCTTTGTCATATTGCATCTCACCTTTTGTATCATATTGTCATCTCACCTTTGTCATATTGCCTCTCACCTTTATGTCATATTGCCATCTTGCCTTTGTCATATTGCCATCTCACCTTTATGTCATATTGCCATCTCACCTTCATGTCATATTGTCATATTGCTATATTGTCTTTGTCATATTACTATATTGCCTTTATGTCATACTAGTTGATAAGCCTGCCCAGAGGGCAGTCTATGTATTAAAAATGAAACCCCTCAAGCTACAAAAAATAAAAAAGTAAAAAACACCCCCCTAATCTAAGAATAAACAACCAATAGCCCTTAAAAGGGCTTTTTGTAGGGCATTGTCCTAAAGAAATCAGCTATTTAACAAAGGCCCCCTAACAGTAACCCCCCCCCCACCCACCAAACCCCCCAAAATAAAAAAACTAACACTAATAAACCTAAACTACCCATTTCCCCAAAAGGGGCATTTGTATGGGCATTGCCATTAAAAGGGCATTCAGCTCTTTTGCAAATCGCCCAATAAACCCTAATCAAAAAAAACAAAACAAACCCAAAAACAAAAAAAAAACCTAACACTTAAGCCCCAAATAGGTACTCATGATTTCAGCGGAGAAGGTCTTCTTCCAGGCGGGTCCATCATCTTCCTCCACAGCGAAGGCGGCGCGGAGAGGAGGTCCTGAGTGATCTTACCAGATGTGGCGATCCTCAGCGGTGTTAATCTGTGTTGGTCCTCGGCGGGCATGGAGGCTCCTCTTCATCCGATGTCCGTCGTATACTTAATATTGAATGCAAGGTACCGCAATCAATGTTTCAAAGCAGCCATCAGGATTAGAGATACTGAAATCCTATTGGCTGTTCAAATCAGCCAATAAAATTTCAGTAGCTCTCATCCTATTGGCTGATTTTGAAATAGGAGAAGAGCTACTGAAATCTTATTGGCTGTTTTTGAAAAATTCAGCCAATAGGAATGCAAGGTACCCCAAATTGATTGCAGTACCCTGCATTCAATATTTAGTCAGTATATGAGGGACATCGGATGAAGAGGAGCCTCCATGCCGCTGAGGACCGTCGATGCCACCATAGATGACCACTGCCAAGGATCGCCACATCTAGGAAGACTGCTCCGGACCTCTGTTCCGCGCCGCCTTCGCTGTGGATGAAGATGATGGACCCGCCTGGAAGAAGACCTTCTCCACCGGACTTCTGAAACCATGAGTACCTATTTGGGGCTTTAGTGTTAGTTTTTTTTAAGTTTTGTTTTTTTAGATTAGGGTTTATTGGGCAATTTGCAAAAGAGCTGAATGCCCTTTTAAGGGCAATGCCCAAGAAAAATGCCCCTTTAGGGACGAGTAGATTAGGTTTATTAGTGTTAGGTTTTTATTTTGGGGGGTGTGGTGGGTGGGGGGTTTACTTTACTGTTAGGCAATGCCCTACAAAAAGCCCTTTTATGGGCTATTGGTTGTTTATTCTTGGATTAGGGGGTGTTTTTATTTGTGGGGGGCTTTTTATTTTCATAGGGATTAGGTTTAATTTTTTTTTATTTTGGATAGTGCTGTTTATTATTTTTTTGTAATGTTAGCCTTTTTTATTTTCTGTAATTTTAGATTAATGTAATGTAAATTTTTTAATTGTAATGTAGTTTTTTTTATGTAATTAAGGGGTTAATTTAGGGGGTTTTAGATTAGGGGGCTTAGTCATTAAATTATTTTTTTGTGTTGTGGGGGTTGGCGGTTTAGGAGTTAATAGGTAAATTAGGTTTAATGCGTTGTGGGGGGGGTTGGCGGATTAGGGGTTAATAGATGTATTAGGTAGTTTGCGATGTTGTGGTTGGCAAATTCAGGGGTTAATTTTTTTTTTTAATAGTTCATGCGGGCGGTTCGTTTATTTTTTTCTTAATAGTTCGTACGGGCGTTTTTTGTTTTTTTTAAATACTTATTGCGGGCGTTTTTTTTTGTGTAATGCTCCGTTTGCCTTCGATGCATCCTGGATGCAGCATTCTGTTGGCTGCCTCGCGCTGCCAACATTGCTTTGAGGATGTGTGCGCATCTGCCGACGGCGACGGATGTGTTACAAACGCGATTATAGTATAGATTGCCATCTCGCCTTTATGTCATATTGCTATCTTGCCTTCTTGCATGCATTTTTTTGTAATGATTTTCTACTTTGGTACTTGGTCGTGGGCAAACTTGAGATGCATCGCAATGTCTTTTTTAGACAGCAGTGGTTTCGTTCTGTGGTGCTCTTCCATGAGCACGATTATTGTTCAGTGTTTTTCTGATAGTGTAGATATGAACAAAGGCTTTTGCAGTACGTAGTTTTCCAGAGGTATTTATTACCCTTGGGTTCCTGTTTCAGAATTGCTTATTGTGGCCTTGCAGTGATCTTTGCAGGACACTGACTCCTAGTGAGAGTAGCAAGAGTCCTGAATTTTCTCCATTTGTAGACAATTTGCCTTATTGTGGATTGATAAACACCCGGCCCTTTAGCAATTATTTTTTTATGTCTTCCAGCTTCGTGTATCTTCTAAGGTCCTATGGAAGTTGTTGGGGTCAACGCACTGTAAACAGTAACCAATCTTTCTTTAGAAGTAAATATTTCTCAGTAACCAGGCTTTGCTTAACTTTATTTAAAGGGCAGGGCACCCGTGCAACCCACAGTTTCAATCTCATCTCCTTAATTAAAGCACCTGAAACCTAATAGCTGGATATGAAGAAGTAGTTAACACAGAGGTTCACTTTCTTTTTTCAGCCTGCACTGTGAATGATTACTCAATGTCTTCAATAAAAATTATTTAAGTACAACTGTTTGTGTATTATTATTTAGTCAGATTGTGTTTGTCTGTTTGTGTATTATTATTTAGTCAGATTGTGTTTGTCTGTTTGTGTATTATTATTTAGTTAGATGGTGTTTGTCTGTTTGTGTATTATTATTTAGTCAGATGGTGTTTGTCTAGAATTGTGACTTAGAGCACATTTTATGAGTAATCCATGTAGCAATCCAGGTAATTTAAAAGGGTTCACATTCTTGCAATTGTAGCAGTGGTTGTGTGCATGGCCCTTTAAGCAACACATTATGGAAATAATACAATTAATTTATTGCATGATTAAGAACAAGTTTTAATGTAACCTGCTAAATGTTTGCAACATTTACAAATTTAAACATAACTACACTATATATTTTTGCATATGACTGTCCCTTTAAACCTGTGAATTTTATTATGGTGTTCAGTGATATCTATTTTTACTGTATATCTGTAATACAAGCCAATATCATTATGGTAAAAAATAAACCCAGTAACAGGTTTGGTTGTTGACCTTATGCTACCCATGTGACCATTTGTTGAATTGTATCACATGCACTCTTATCATGTAGTAGCAAGATAAGTCTATCCAAAGGTGCTGAATGACAGTTCCTAATAGCAATGACTGTTGCTTATCTTCCGAACAGCTTTGCATTTCATCAGTAGCACTCAGAAGTTTGGTTCTTTATTCCCCTCCTTAAAGGGACACCGAACCCACATTTTTTTCTTTTGGGATTCAGATAGAGCATGCAATTTTAAGCAACTTTCTAATTTACTACTATTATCAATTTTTCTTCGTTCTCTTGCTATCTTTATTTGAAAAAGAAGGCATCTAAGCTGGACAGCACATTTTCATTGGTGGATGAATTTATCCACCAATCAGCAAGAACAACCCAGGTTGTTCACCAAAAATGGGCCAGCATCTGAATTTACATTCTTGCATTTCAAATAAAGATACCAAGAGAAGAAGACAATTTGATCATAGGAGTAAATTAGAAAGTTGCTTAAAATGTCATGCTCTATCTGAAGCATGAAATAAACATTTTGAAGTCCCTTTAAGAATATATAGACGTATTCTGTTTTATCTACATGACAACTGTGAGAAAAAAAAAACAGGCAATGTGCAAAATATAATTGAGTTTGTTGTAGATTAGCTTTATTCGGGTAGTCACTAGGTTCTTATGTCCTGTGAGGAAGGTTGTAGATTGCAAAACATTAGAAATGGGGGGGAGGGTCTAAATATATAATAATTATTTGTCAAACCAAGCACTCAAATTATTTGTAGATGATGAAGGTCAGATGACGTAAAATGTAACATTTATTCCTCAAAAAGGGCTAGATTATGAGTGAAGCGCAAAATTGCGCTTTCGTGAGCATGATATTTTTGTGCTCTACTCTTAATACCAGCGCACGCAATTGTGCACAGGTATTTTAAGTGGCCAGTAATGCAAATGCGAGCTCAAGTTTGCATTGCATGGACGCTTTGCACTCAATAGAGTGCGCTTCCATAGGCTCCAGTCGAAGCCTAGTTTTCATGCCGTGCAGCGAAGAGGCAGCTAGTGCAGCGAAGAGGGTAAGTAGTGAAGCGATGGGCAGCAAATATAAATATATATCTACAGGGAAACACAGCTCCCATAGACCGCTATGTAAAGGCACTTTTCAGTGCCGTTTTTTTTCTAACATTCCACATCTGCCACTTTTAAACCTTTATAACTGCTTTTAATTCCTTTATAATTAAAAAAATAAATAATAAAGGTGCTTATTTTTGGTGCCAATTGTATTATGGGGGCAATTGGGGGACATTTCGAAAATTAACCAGAGATCTGATCTCTGGTTAATTTTCTGAGCGCTATTTGCTACCGCAAGCTTGCGGTAGCAATAACCAGCCTTTTGTAATAGCTGGTTATTTATGGAACCCGTAAAAGGGCGAATTTGCCTATTTCCGGGTGCGCAATATATTAGCGCTCCACTTGTAATCTAGCCCAAAATGTTTGTGAAGTAAAAAAATAATAATTGTAAATGCATTCGCTCGAGCGCGATTAAATTTAACGTGCATCGGGATAGCGCAACCTCAGAGCAACCTCAAAGCTCTGATTAACTGTTACGTTCGAATAATAAGTTGCACAAAATATATCAAAAATACATTGAAAAAAATTGCCTTAAAAAGTTACAAGGGCTCAAATATATGAGGTCTCAGGTGTTAGGAAAAAAAGGCTGCTTTAACATAGAGATACAAACATATACATGTCTAAAGATGAATATGTGTGTATGTATGTGTATATATATATATGTGTGTGTGTATATATATTTATATAGTATAAAGTAGATCCGCACTCACTGGACTTTGAAAAAACAAAACATGGTTTATTGTGACGTTTCGTAGATCAGACCAAAGGGGACGGTTTGATCTCCAAAACGTCACAACAATAAGCCACGTTTTGTTTTTTCAAAGTCCAGTGAGTGCGGATCTACATTATACTATAAATAACCATTGTTCTTGTCACCCTGGCCGTTTACTGAGGAGGAGGTGAGAGTGCTTATCCCACAACTATCATTATATATACTGTATATATATATATATATTATATATATATATATAGATATAGATATATATATAATGCATTTGAGCACTTTGCCGTCAAGTAGCTAAAAACATGAAAAATCATATTTTTGCAGTATTCATATTTAATAGTGTTTAACTGTGTATTTACTTTAAATATTCCACATTCCATTGTTCTTCACATAGGGGAATATGTTCTTAGTATATATAAATAGCTATTTTATATATATCTATGTATATATATATATATATATATTATATATATATAATATATATATATATATAATATCTATATATATTATTATATATATATATATATATATATATATATATATATATATATATATTTATATAATATATATATATATATATATAGGCAAAATGAGTCAGTTGCACTCTCACAAACAGTTTCCCAAGGGCCAGGGTGCTAGAATAGGTGAAATGTAGTCAGGTAGAAAACAGCACTCTCTGGACTTAAAGGGCCACTAAACCCAAAATCTTTCTTTCATTATTCAGATAGAGAATAGAAATTTAAACAACATTACAATTTACTTCCATAATTTATTTTGCTTCATTTGTTAAATATCCTTATTTGAAGAAAAAGCAATGCACATGGTGAGCCAATCACATGATGCTTCTATGTGCAGCAACCAATCAGCAGCTAGTGAGCATATCTAGATATGCTTTTCATAAAAGAATATCAAGAGAATAAAACAAATTAGATAATATAAGTAAATTAGAAAGATTGTTTAAAATTGCATTCTCTTTCTAAATCATAAAAGAAAAAATGTGGGTGGCATGTCCCTTTAAGTTTTAAACAAATAGTTTAATTAAACTATTTGTTTAAAACTTAAGTCCAGAGAGTGCTGTTTTCTACCTGACTATATATATTATATATATATATATATTATATATATATATATATATAGTCGGGTTAGCGCGTGAGGGAAAACATTTTACTTTTCAACTTGTAAAATGTGCACAAAAAGCCGAAAATGAGTGCAGTTAGTGTGAGAATGTAAGCAATAAATAGTGCTCCACTTGTAATCTAGCCCTTAATTGACTGCTGTCAGGACAAAATCAGTACCATTTTGTTTTGACAGTTTATCTAATAATTTAAAATTTGAAAATAGTATTTATTGCTCGCATTTTCTTGTCTGATTCTGAACTGTGATCCTGCAACATTTGTTTTCCCTAACTGGCCAGTACAAAAGATGTATGTGTGTGCCATTGGACTACAAAACAATACATACATTGCTCAAAAGGGGCAGTGTTTAACATATTGAAAACATTTAGGGCCAGATTACAAGTGCGCTATTTTAAAAGTAAAACTTTTGCTCATGAGTGAAACCCACCGCATGCTAACAAAAGTACTTTGGCTATCGTAACTGCGCTTCTCATGCACTTACCCGACAGGATTTATTAAATATTTCACTTTCCAATGTTCTCTATATATACAGGAAGATTTTATTTTTATATATATATATATATATATATATATATATATATACATAAACAATGGTCTGGGGTTGCTGTGTGTTCCTTGTTCAGAGAGGAATTGCCTGGTATTTTGGCACTGGACTGACCGTAATAGGGGGGGTCAGACTGATATACTACAGGAAAGTTCTACTCTGTGAAAAGCATTACTGGGCTAAAAAGAAGCTGCACCCAGTTGGTAAATCGCCATACAACAGGCAACAATGATTGAGCTGGTTGTTCGTTCTGTGAGTGCGCTTCTCTCTGTATATGTATATATTATATATAAAAAGAAAAAAATTCTATGTGAAAAAACTTTGGAATGTATTTATGTGTAAGCGCTTCGGGTTGCGTGCTGTAGGTCTAACGCAATGTTGGGTTAGCGCACATAAATAATTAGTTATCTTAAGGCATGTTATGTAATATTATATATAAATTATTAAAAAATATGAATAATAATGATTAATTATAGTTACTGTAATTATATATATTTTTTTTCTATTGATTTTTTTAGAATATTTTAGTTCATCTATAATAATTATTTACATATTATTCATATTGTTTCAATATTTTATTTGAAATATTTTTATTATTGGAGTTTTCAGCATAAAAACATTTACATAACAAGAAAATAATAAATTTCCAAATGACAATGGAGCTTCTTAATACACAGAATAATATGATGTGTAGAAAGACTTGTAACAACACTGTCCTCAGAGTAAGCTCCAGAAAGTTACTCTTCTTAAATTGTCTCTCTGTGGGAATTGAAAACTTAAGGAATAAGATGAGAAAGTAGTTAGAAGTGAAAGTATAGAAGAAGAGGATAGACGAGTTCAAAAGAGAGAAGGGTAGAGTGATCACTCGCGGTATCTGTCTCCGATTTTTATATGTCCTATATTAGACCTGATTTCTTATATGCGCCTATTTTACATCCTATATGTGTCTTCCATGCTATCTATTCCTCCATGATTATAAAATATCATCCTATTATCTAATAGAGTAGAGGCAATGTTGGCCATTTGCTGATAGCATTATCATTTTGTTTAATATGTTATCATAATGTGGATTAGTTGATTTCCAGTATTTAGCATAATATACTGTCCTCACAGACAGTACGTATATTATGCCAACTAGCTTCATTGAGTGTTTAGAAAGACCCTGACTGGGAAAGTGTAAGATGGACTTTCCCACCACATATGAAGGTAAGAACCTTCTTCTGGACACGCGCGATAACAATGAAGTAAAGGTGCTCTATTTGGGTCTGTATAAAAGTGTTGGAATTTGCTGGATTATTGTACCATCTATAAACAACATTTATGTAATTTTCTTTCAAGTTTGCGCTAATAGAGCAGGACAATCTTTTTCTTATTATATCTACCCATTCTTTACTGTCTCTAGTGAATATGGCCTTCAATTTCCACATTTATGGATACATTTTAGTTTATTAGTCTGTAGGTCTGTGTTTATTAAATTCTACAAATTTGTGATTGCTCCTTTAAACTCTATGTGGGAGCTGCATTTTTTTCGAATACATAACGCACCTTAATATAATTCATGTCAGGTTAGTGCACATGAAGAATTAGTGTACTCTGTCAGGTTTTGCATATAAGCCCGACAGGAGTACTAATTCTTCATGTGCACTAACCTGACATGAATTATATTAAGGTGCGTTATGTATTCGAAAAAAATTGCAGCTCCCCACATAGAGTTAAAGGAGCAATCACAAATTTGTAGAATTTAATAAACACAGACCTACAGACTAATAAACTAAAATGTATCCATAAATGGGAAATTGAAGGCCATTTCACTAGAGACAGTAAAGAATGGGTAGATATAATAAGAAAAAGATTGTCCTGCTCTATTAGCGCAAACTTGAAAGAAAATTACATAAATGTTGTTTATAGATGGTACAATAATCCGAGCAAATTCCAACACTTTTATACAGACCCAAATAGAGCACCTTTACTTCATTGTTATCGCGGCTGTCCAGAAGAAGGTTCTTACCTTCATATGTGGTGGGAATGTCCATCTTACACTTTCCCAGTCAGGGTCTTTCTAAACACTCAATGAAGCTAGTTGGCATAATATGTACTGCTGTGAGGACAGTTATTGCTAAATACTGGAAATCAACTAATCCACATTATGATATCATATTAAACAAAATGATATGCTATCAGCAAATGGCCAACATTGCCTCTACTCTATTAGATAATAGGAATGAATATTTAAATATCTGGGAGGAATAGATAGCATGGGAAGACACATATAGGATGTAAAATAGGCGCATATAAGAAATCAGGTCTAATATAGGACATATAAAAATCGGAGACAGATACCGCGAGTGATCACTCTACCCTTCTCTCTTTGAACTCGTCTATCCTCTTCTTTCTATACTTTCACTTCTAACTACTTTCTCATCTTATTCCTTAAGTTTTCAATTCCCACAGAGAGACAATTTAAGAAGAGTAACTTTCTGGAGCTTACTCTGAGGACAGTGTTGTTACAAGTCTTTCTACACATCATATTATTCTGTGTATTAAGAAGCTCCATTGTCATTTGGAAATTTATGTATTTTCTTGTT
>NW_026511594.1:0-31257 GCF_027579735.1 Bombina bombina
TGTGTCATACCTCAAGCAGCAAGAGACTGCACACTGTTCCCCCAACTGAAGTTAATTGCTCTCAACAGTCCTGTGTGGAACAGCCATGGATTTTAGTTACGGTGCTAAAATCATTTTCCTCATACAAACAGAAATCTTCATCTCTTTTCTGTTTCTGAGTAAATAGTACATACCAGCACTATTTTAAAATAACAAACTCTTGATTGAATAATAAAAACTACAGTTAAACACTAAAAAACTCTAAGCCATCTCCGTGGAGATGTTGCCTGTACAACGGCAAAGAGAATGACTGGGGTAGGCGGAGCCTAGGAGGGATCATGTGACCAGCTTTGCTGGGCTCTTTGCCATTTCCTGTTGGGGAAGAGAATATCCCACAAGTAAGGATGACGCCGTGGACCGGACACACCTATGTTGGAGAAATCCCATTCCTTGTTCCGTCATTGGAACTGGGTGTATCACTCCCACTTTTAACAGGTCTTCTACACAATGTAAGAACGCCTGTCTCTTTATTTGGTTTGAGGATAAGTGAGACATGTGGAACCTTCCCCTTGGGGGTAGTTCCTTGAATTCCAGAAGATAACCCTGAGAAACTATTTCTAGCGTCCAGGGATCCTGAACATCTCTTGCCCAAGCCTGAGCAAAGAGAGAGAGTCTGCCCCCCACTAGATCCGGTCCCGGATCGGGGGCTACTCCTTCATGCTGTTTTGTTAGCAGCCGCAGGCTTCTTGGCCTGCTTACCCTTGTTCCAGCCTTGCATCGGTTTCCAGGCTGGTTTGGACTGTGAGGCATTACCCTCTTGATTAGAGGATGCAGAATTAGAGGCCGGTCCGTTCCTGAAATTACGAAAGGAACGAAAGTTAGATTTATTCTTGGCTTTGAAAGGCCTATCTTGTGGAAGGGCGTGGCCCTTTCCCCCAGTGATGTCTGAGATAATCTCTTTCAATTCTGGCCCAAAGAGAGTCTTACCCTTGAAGGGGATATTAAGCAATTTTGTCTTGGATGATACATCCGCTGACCAAGACTTTAGCCAAAGCGCTCTGCGCGCCACAATTGCAAACCCTGAATTTTTCGCCGCTTATCTAGCTAATTGCAAAGCGGCATCTAAAATAAAAGAGTTAGCTAACTTAAGTGCGTGAACTCTGTCCATAACCTCCTCATATGGAGTCTCTCTACTGAGCGACTTTTCTAGTTCCTCGAACCAGAACCACGCTGCTGTAGTGACAGGAACAATGCACGAAATAAGTTGTAGAAGGTAACCTTGCTGTACAAAAATCTTTTTAAGCAAACCCTCCAATTTTTTATCCATAGGATCTTTGAAAGCACAATTATCCTCGATAGGAATAGTAGTGCGCTTGTTTAGAGTAGAAACTGCCCCCTCGACCTTAGGGACTGTCTGCCATAAGTCCTTTCTGGGGTCGACCTTAGGAAATAATTTCTTAAATATAGAAGGGGGAACAAAAGGTATGCCAGGTTTCTCCCACTCCTTATTCACTATGTCCGCCATCCGCTTGGGTATAGGAAAAGCGTTGGGGTGCACTGGAACCTCTAGGAACTTGTCCATCTTGCATAATTTCTCTGGAATGACCAGGTTGTCACAATCATCCAGAGTAGATAACACCTCCTTAAGCAGTGCGCGGAGATGTTCTAATTTAAATTTAAATGTCACAACATCAGGTTCAGCCTGTTGAGAAATTTTTCCTGAATCTGAAATTTCCCCATCTGACAAAACCTCCCTCATGGCCCCTTCAGATTGGTGTGAGGGTATGACAGAGCAATTATCATCAGCGCCCTCCTGCTCTTCAGTGTTTAAAACAGAGCTATCGCGCTTTCTCTGATATACAGGCATTTTGGATAAAATATTTGCTATGGTGTTATCCATTACAGCCGTCAATTGTTGCATGGTAATAAGCATTGGCGCGCTAGAAGTACTAGGGGCCTCCTGCGTGGGCAAAACTGGTATAGACACAGAAGGAGATGATGTAGAACCATGTCTACTCCCTTCATCTGATGAATCATCTTGAGCAATTTCATTATCTGTGACAGTACTGTCCTTACATTGTTTGGACGCTATGGCACAATTATCACACAATTTTGAAGGGGGAGACACATTGAGTTTCATACATATAGAACATAGCTTATCTGAAGGCACAGACATGTTAGACAGGCTTAAACTTGTCAATAAAGCACAAAAAACGTTTTAAAACAAAACCGTTACTGTTTCTTTAAATTTTAAACAGGGCACACTTTATTACTGAATATGTGAAAAAATATGAAGGAATTGTTCAAAATTTACCAAAATTTCACCACAGTGTCATAAAGCATTAAAAGTATTGCACACCAATTTTCAGAGCTTTAACCCTTAAAATAACGAAACCGGAGCCGGTTACAGATTTAACCCCTATACAGTCCCAGCTACAGCCTTTGCTGCGATTTTACCAAGTCCAGAGGGGAATACGATACCAAATGACGCCTTCTAGAAACTTTTCCAACTACTTTCAGGTCCTCACACATGCATCTGCATGTCTAGCTCTCAAAAACAACTGCGCAATAATGGCGCGAAAATGAGGCTCAGCCTACAACTGGGAAGGCCCTTCCTGACAGGAAAAGGTGTCTAACATAGTGCCTGACGTTAAAAAACGTTCCCCAAGTTTATAAGTGTGATTACCAGCATAAACATGTATAAAATGCCCAAATAAAGTAATCGATTTTGCCCATAAAAGTGTCTACCAGTTTTATAGCCCATATTAAGCCCTTTATTCTGTTTGAGACTAAGAAAAATGGCTTACCGGTCCCCATAAGGGGAAATGACAGCCTTCCAGCATTACCCAGTCTTGTTAGAAATATGGCTAGTCATACCTTAAGCAGAAAAAGTCTGCTAACTGTTTCCCCCAACTGAAGTTACTTCATCTCAACAGTCCTATGTGGAAACAGCAACCGATTTTAGTTACTGTCTGCTAAAATCATCTTCCTCTTACAAACAGAATTCTTCATCTTTTTCTGTTTCAGAGTAAATAGTACATACCAGAACTATATTAAAATAACAAACTCTTGATAGTAGAATAAAAAAAATACAACTAAACACCACATACTCTTAACCATCTCCGTGGAGATGTTGCCTGTGCAACGGCAAAGAGAATGACTGGAGTGGGCGGAGCCTAGGAGGGACTATATGGCCAGCTTTGCTGGGACGCTTTGCCATTTCCTGTTGGGGAAGAGATATTCCCACAAGTAAGGATGACGCCGTGGACCGGACACACCAATGTTGGAGAAATTTAAGCTCCATGGTGGAGCAACAGGTTTAAACACAGGCTTGATTCTAACCAAAGCCTGACAAAATGCCTGAACGTCTGGAACATCTGCCAGACGCTTGTGCAAAAGAATAGACAGAGCAGAAATCTGTCCTTTTAAGGAACTAGCTGACAATCCTTTTTCCAAACCATCTTGGAGAAAAGATAATATTCTGGGAATCCTGACCTTACTCCATGAGTAACCCTTGGATTCACACCAATAAAGATATGTACGCCATATTTTATGGTAAATTTTCCTGGTGACAGGCTTTCGTGCCTGTATTAAAGTATCAATGACTGACTCGGAGAAGCCACGCTTTGATAAAATCAAGCGTTCAATCTCCAGGCAGTCAGTCTCAGAGAAATTAGATTTGGATGGTTGAAAGGACCCTGAAGTAGAAGGTCCTGTCTCAGAGGCAGAGTCCATGGTGGAAAGGATGACATGTCCACCAGATCTGCATACCAGGTCCTGCGTGGCCACGCAGGCGCTATCAAAATCACTGATGCTCTCTCCTGCTTGACCTTGGCAATCAGTCAAGGGAGCAGAGGAAACGGTGGAAACACATAAGCCAGGTTGAAAGACCAGGGCGCTGCTAGAGCATCTATTAGCGTCGCCTTGGGATCCCTGGACCTGGATCCGTAACAAGGAAGCTTGGCGTTCTGGCGAGACGCCATGAGATCCAGTTCTGGTTTGCCCCAACAATTAATCAATTGTGCAAACACCTCCGGATGGTGTTCCCACTCTCCTGGATGAAAAGTCTGACGACTTAGAAAATCCGCCTCCCAGTTCTCTACACCTGGGATATGGATAGCTGATAGGTGGCAAGAGTGAGTCTCTGCCCAGCGAATTATCTTTGAGACTTCTAACATCGCTAGGGAACTTCTTGTTCCCCCTTGATGATTGATGTAAGCCACAGTCGTGATGTTGTCCGACTGAAATCTGATGTACCTCAGAGTTGCTAACTGAGGCCAAGCCTGAAGAGCATTGAATATCGCTCTCAGTTCCAGAATATTTATTGGAAGGAGTGTCTCCTCCTGAGTCCACGATCCCTGAGCCTTCAGGGAGTTCCAGACTGCACCCCAACCTAGAAGGCTGGCATCGGTGGTTACAATTGTCCAATCTGGCCTGCGAAAGGTCATACCTTTGGACAGATGGACCCGAGATAGCCACCAGAGAAGAGAATCCCTGGTCTCTTGATCCAGATTTAGTAGAGGGGACAAATCTGTGTAATCCCCGTTCCACTGACTGAGCATGCATAGTTGCGGCGGTCTGAGATGTAGGCGTGCAAAAGGCACTATGTCTATTGCCGCTACCATTAAGCCGATTACTTCCATGCACTGAGCCACCGAAGGGCGCGAAATGGAATGAAGAACACGGCAGGAATTTAGAAGCTTTGATAACCTGGACTCCGTCAGGTAAATTTTCATTTCTACAGAATCTATCAGAGTCCCTAGGAAGGAAACTCTTGTGAGTGGGGATAGAGAACTCTTTTCCTCGTTCACTTTCCACCCGTGCGATCTCAGAAATGCCAGTACTACGTCCGTATGAGACTTGGCAATTTGGAAGTTTGACGCCTGTATCAGGATGATGTCTAAATAAGGGGCCACTGCTATGCCCCGCGGCCTTAGGACCGCCAGAAGCGACCCTAGAACCTTCGTAAAGATTCTTGGGGCTGTAGCTAATCCAAAGGGAAGAGCTACAAACTGGTAATGCCTGTCTTGAAAGGCAAACCTGAGAAACCAATGATGATCTTTGTTATAGGAATGTGAAGATAAGCATCCTTTAAATCCACTGTAGTCATATATTGACCCTCCTGGATCATAGGTAGGATGGTACGAATAGTCTCCATCTTGAATGATGGAACTCTGAGGAATTTGTTTAAGATCTTTAGATCCAAAATTGGTCTGAAGGTACCCTCTTTTTTGAGAACCACAAACAGATTTGAGTAAAAACCCTGTCCCTGTTCCTCCTTTGGAACTGGATGGATCACTCCCATAACTAGGAGGTCTCGTACACAGTGTAAGAATGCCTCTCTCTTTATCTGGTTTGCAGATAATTGTGAAAGGTGAAATCTCCCTTTTGGGGGGGGAAGCTTTGAAGTCCAGAAGATATACCTGGGATATAATTTCCAACGCCCAGGGATCCTGGACATCTCTAGCCCACGCCTGGGCGAAGAGCGAAAGTCTGCCTCCTACTAGATCCGTTACCGGTTAGGGGGCCGTTCCTTCATGCTGTCTTAGAGGCAGCAGCAGGCTTTTTGGCCTGCTTACCTTTGTCCCAGGTCTGGTTTGGTCTCCAGACCGTCTTGGACTGAGCAAAAGTTCCCTCTTGTTTGCATTAGAGGAAGTTGATGCTGCACTTGCCTTGAAGTTTCGAAAGGCACGAAAATTAGACTGTTTGGCCCTTGATTTGGACCTGTCCTGAGGAAGGGCATGACCTTTTCCTCCAGTGATATCAGCAATAATCTCCTTCAAACCAGGCCCGAATAGGGTCTGCCCCTTGACGGGAATGTTAAGCAGCTTAGATTTTGAAGTCACGTCAGCTGACCATGATTTAAGCCATAGCGCCCTGCGCGCCTGTATAGCAAAACCAGAATTCTTAGCCGTTAGTTTAGTCAAATGAACAATGGCATCAGAAACAAAGGAATTGGCTAGCTTAATTGCTCTAAGCTTGCCAAGTATGTCATCCAATGGAGTCACTACCTGTAAAGCCTCTTCCAGAGACTCAAACCAGAACGCCGCAGCAGCAGTGACAGGAGCAATGCATGCAAGGGGCTGTAGGATAAAACCTTATTGAATAAACATTTTCTTAAGGTAACCTTCTAATTTTTTATCCATTGGATCTAAAAAAGCACAACTGTCCTCGACAGGGATAGTAGTACGCTTTGCTAAAGTAGAAACTGCTCCCTCCACCTTAGGAACTGTCTGTCATAAGTCCCATGTGGTGGCGTCTATTGGAAACATTTTTCTAAAAATAGGAGGGGAAGAGAACGTCACACCTGGTCTATCCCATTCCTTATTAATAATTTCTGTAAACCTTTTAGGTATTGGAAAAACATCAGTACACACCGGCACTGCATAGTAATTATCCAGTCTACACAATTTCTCTGGCACTGCAATTGTATCACAGTCATTCAGAGCAGCTAAAACCTCCCTGAGCAACACGCTGAGGTGTTCAAGCTTAAATTTAAATGTAGAAATATCAGAATAAGGTTGCATCATCTTTCCTGAGTCAGAAACATCACCCACAGACTGAAGCTTTCCTTCCTCAGCTTCTGCATATTGTGAGGCAGTATCAGACATGGTTCTTAAAGCGTCAGTATGCTCTGCATTTCGTCTAACCCCAGAGCTATCTCGCTTACCTCTAAATTCAGGTAGTCTGGCTAATACCGCTGACAGTGTATTATCCATGACTGCCGCCATGTCTTGTAAAGTAATCGCTATGGGCGCCCTAGATGTACTTGGCGCCATTTGAGCGTGAGTCCCTTGAGCGGGAGTCAAAGGATCTGACACGTGGGGAGAGTTAGTCGGCATAACTTCCCCCTCGTCAGATTCCTCTGGTGATGAATTTTTTAAAGACAGAATATGATCTTTATTGCTTAAATTGAAATCAGTACATTTGGTACACATTCTAAGAGGGGGTTCCACCATGGCTTTTAAACATAATGAACAAGGAGTTTCCTCTATGTCAGACATGTTTGTACAGACTAGCAATGAGACTAGCAAGCTTGGAAAACACTTTAAATCAAGTTAACAAGCAAATATAAAAAACGGTACTGTGCCTTTAAGAGAAACAAATTTTGTCAAAATTTGAAAAACAGTGAAAAAAGGCAGTAAATCAAACGAAATTTTTACAGTGTATGTAATAAGTTAACAGAGCATTGCATCCACTTGCAAATGGATGATTAACCCCTTAATTCAAAAAAGGATCAAAAAACCGATATAGGCGTTTTTAACAGTCACAACAAACTGCCAGAGCCTGCTGTGGCCCTACCTTCCCCAATAAACGACTTTGGAAAGCCTTTGAGCCCTTTAGAGATGTCCTATAGCATACAGGGGACTCCTGAGGGAAGCTGGATGTCACAGTTTGTAATTTTAACTGCTAAAATAGGCTAAAATAGACCCCTCCCACTCATACTACAACAGTGGAAAGCCTCAGGTAAAATTTAAGCCAGCCATGTGGTAAAAACTAGGCCCCAATAAAGTTTTATCACCAAAGCATATATAAAAACGATTAAACATGCCAGCAAACGTTTTATATTGCAATTTTATAAGGGTATTACCCCTGAGAGTAAGCATGATACCAGTCGCTATTAAATCACTGTATTCAGGCTTAACTTACATTAATCCGGTATCAGCAGCATTTTCTAGCATTTTCCATTTCTAGAAAAAATTGTAACTGCACATACCTCATAGCAAAGTAACCTGCACGCCATTCTCCCGCTGAAGTTACCTCTCTCCTCAGACATATGTGAGAACAGCAATGGATCTTAGTTACAACCTGCTAAGATCATAGAAAACTCAGGCAGATTCTTCTTCTATTTACTGCCTGGGATAAAATAGTACAACTCCGGTACCATTTAAAATAACAAACTTTTGATTGAAGATAAAAAACTAACTATATTTCACCACTCTCTCTTACTACCTCCATGCGTGTTGAGAGTTGCAAGAGAATGACTGGATATGGCAGTTAGGGGAGGAGCTATATAACAGCTTTGCTGTGGGTGTCCTCTTGCAACTTCCTGTTGGGAAGGAGAATATCCCACAAGTAATGGATGATCCATGGACTGGATACACCTTACAAGAGAAATCAAGCATTCAATCCCCAAGCAGTCAGCTGAAGAGAAAGTAGATTCGGATGATGGAAGTGTCCCTGAAGAAGAAGGTCCTGCCTCAATGGAAGCATCCACAGTGGCAGAGATGACATGTCCACCAGATCGAGGCCACGCAGGAGCAATTAGAATCACTGATGCCCTCTCCTGTTTGATCCGGGCAATCACCCGGGGAAGGAGGGCAAACGGTGGAAACACATAAGCTAGGTTGAACGACCAAAGCACTGCCAAGGCATCTATCAGTTCGGCCTGAGGATCCCTGGACCTGGATCCGTATCTTGGAAGCTTGACATTCTGACGAGACGCCATCAGATCCAATTCCGGTCTGCCCCACCTGAGAATTAGGGATGCAAAGACCTCCGGGTGGAGTTCCCACACCCCCGGATGAAACGTCTGTCTGCTCAAAAAATCCGCTTCCCAGTTGTCCACTCCTGGGATGTAGATTGCTGTCAGATAACAAGAGTGAGCCTCCGCCCACCGAATTATCTTGGATACTTCTGTCATCGCTAAGGAACTCCTTGTTCCTCCCTGATGATTGATGTAAGCCACAGTCATGATGATGTCCGACTGAAATCGGATGAATTTGGCCGAAGCCAACCGAGGCCAGGCCTGAAGAGCATTGAATATTGCTCTTAACTCCAGAATATTGATGGGCAGTAGAGACTCCGACCGAGTCCACAAACCCTGGGCCCTCAGGGAATTCCAGACTGCACCCCATGCCAGTAGACTGGCGTCTGTTGTTACTATCTCCCATGAAGGTCTGCGGAAGCACGTCCCTTGGGACAGATGATCCAGCGACAACCACCAAAGAAGAGAGTCTCTTGTCTCCTGATCCAGATCTATCTGAGGAGACAAATTTGCATAATCTACATTCCATTGTCTGAGCATGCTCAGTTGGAGAAGTCTGAGATGAAAACAAGCAAACGGAATGATGTCCATTGCCGCCACCATCAATCCAATTACCTCCATGCACTGAGCCACTGATGGCCGAGGATTGGACTGAAGGGTTCGGCATGTACTTAGAATCTTTAACTTTCTGACTTCCATCAAGAAGATTTTCATGGACATAGAATCTATTAGAGTTCCCAGGAAAGGAACCCTTGTCTGTGGGATTAGTGAACTCTTTTCTAGATTCACCTTCCACCCATGAGTCCTTAGAAAGGACAGAACCATGTCGGTATGAGACCTTGTCAGTTGGTAAGACGACGCCTGGATTAGAATATCGTCCAGATAAGGCGCCACTGCAATTCCCCACGGTCTGAGAACCACTAGCAAAGACCCTAGAACCTTTGTGAAGATCCTGGGTGCTGTGGCCAACCCGAAGGGAAGAGCCACAAACTGAAAATGTTTGTCCAGGAAGGCAAACCTTAGAAACTGGTGATGATCTCTGTGGATAGGAATGTGAAGATATGCATCCTTTAAGTCCACGGTAGTCATATATTGACCCTCCTGGATCAATGGAAGAATTGTCCGAATCGTCTCCATCTTGAAGGATGGAACTCTGAGAAACTTGTTTAGACTCTTTTGATCCAAGATGGGTCTGAACGTTCCCTCTTCCTTGGGAACCACGAAAAGATTTGAGTAAAACCCCTGCCCCTGTTCCTGTATTGGGACGGGATGAATTACCCCCATAGTGGAAAGGTCTTTTACACAACGTAAGAACGCCTCTCTTTTTGTCTGGTCTACAGACAATCGTGAAAGAAGGAACCTTCCCCTTAGAATGGAATTTTTGAACTCCAGTCGATACACCTTGGACACTATTTCTAGTGTCCAGGGATCCTGAACATCTCTTATCCAAGCCTGGACAAAGAGAGAAAGTCTGCCCCCTACTAGATCCGGTCCCGGATCGGGGGCCGCCCCTTCATGCTGTCTTGGGAGCAGCAGCGGGCGTCTTTGTTTGTTTACCTTTGTTCCAAGCCTGGTTGGGTCTCCAAGTGGACTTGGCTTGTGCAAAGCTCCCCTCCTGCTGAAGAGGAGGAAGGGATTCCCTTGAAATTTCAAAAGTAACGAAAATGACTGTCTCCTTTGTTTAGAAGTCTTATCCTGAGGGAGGAGGTGGCCCTTCCCTCCCGTAATATCAGAAATGATCTCTTTAAATTCAGGCCCGAACAGGGAGTTGGAAAAACGTCAGAATAAGATGGGATTTCTAAATACCTGTCTATCTTGCAAAAATTTTCTGGAGGGACTACAATAGAGTCACAATCATCCAGAGTTAGCAGAACCTCCTGCAATAACAGGCAAAGGTGTTCATGCTTAAATCTAAAAGACATCACGTCCGAATCTGTCTTGGGGACTGCACTACCTGAGTCAGACAATTTCCCTTCCGACAGAACCTCCCTACCCCCCCCCCCTCAGATTCCTGGGAGGGGACATCGGAGATTGCCATCAAGGAATCAGAAGTTGCTTGGACTACTTGGGTCTCTTTTCTACAACGTTTACCCTGTAGGACAGGCAACTTAGATAATACTTCTGTAAGAGTTAATGACATAACTGCAGCCATATCCTGCAGAGTAAATGACGCAGACGCCGATGAGGAGCATGGCGTTACCTGCGTGGGCATTATGGGCTGAGACGCTTGAGGAGAAGATTGTGGTTTATCCCGAGTCTCCTCAGTCTGAGGATAATCATCAGTATCATAATCTAATAAAATTTGTTCTTTACACTGCAATGCCCTATTAATACATGAAGGGCAAAGAGTAACAGGGGGTTCCACAATAGCATTTAAGTACATAAGGCATGTATGTTGATCGTCATCCATTGTAATAAATTGACAAAAAAACAAACAAGCTTGTCTAATTCCACTGAGAATAGAAAAATTAGCTCATAAACTTGTTATATAGAGGGTACTGTATCTTTAAGAGAAAAAACCCTGCACCGTACAATTTAAAAGTTGCTGTCTGCAGTTATAGTAATCCCAATCTAGTCTAACTCAGAGAAAAACTTAGTCACCTCGCCGCAGCGGCTCCTACCTGCTCCCGTGACCAGACTCAGCAGACACAACTCGGTGCACCTATGACGCTTGCAAATATCTCCCAAGCCGACTTAGGAACTGAGGTACAACAAAGCCAACCGGAACTGCAACAGTAACAGCGCTGTCAAAGCGCACGAGTAGCAAGCCCTGCCCTTCGTGGGCGTAAACCTCAAAACACTATGCGGCCATGAACCCAGAGCTTATTACAAGTCAAATGTATCTCTCACAATATCTACCCATATGTGGTAATCCCAATTTTTGCCCTGGACTCTCAAGTCAGATATTTAAAGACTGGGATTTGAAAGGCTTAAATGCCATGAGTCAATTTCTGGGACCAGACGGATATCTATTAACCTACACTGAAATTGCAAATAAATTCAGTCTAGGGGCGCGAGAATTTTACGCCTACCTTCAAGTCAGGCATTTCTTACAGGAGTTGCATAATAACTTCGGGAATAATTGGTCTTTGGGTGAATTACAGGCCAGGATTTCCCTGTATGCATCCGGGAAATTTGGAATTTCCCCATTATACCAACTTGTAACTCAGAAATCTTCGGATTTACAGGTAGGCAAGATGATTTCTAAATGGTCTATCCAATTCCCTGATATAGATGAGCAAACTATTGTAGGAAGTTTTAAAATTATTCAACAGAATTGGGTCCCTACCGCTTGGAGAGAATCTCAGATAAAAATCGGGCTCAAGAGGTACTTTACCCCAGGTATGCTTTCTAAATGGTATAATGCAAGGGTTTTATGCTCCAGATGCTCGAGGATGGATGCAGACTTATTCCATTGTCTATGGGGCTGCCCAAAAACTCGACAATTTTGGAGTAAGATTGCATATTGGATGAGCACTGTTTTAAAATTGGAGAATGAGTTATCTTCCATTGAGATTTTCTTTCTGGTGAGATATCAAGGCCTAAAAAAAAATGATCTCCTTATAAACACAATAATACTAACGGGGCGCAATCTCATCCTTAAACTATGGAAGTCATGTTCGGCACCCACACTGGTTCAACTTAAAGCGGCTGTAGTTAGTCAATATACAACAGAGCAGTACAACATGCCCTTCCCGCACGATCAATACTTGCCCGCGTTCTTCAGAAAATGGGAGAAATTTATAAGATCCCTGCCTCCAGCATATCAGAAAAAAATAATTAAACCATTTAGGGAATCCGATTTCATTTTGACAAATATTTTAGCAGGCCATTTTCCCGGGGACTGGGCGGGGGACGCGGAGTGAGGGTCTGGGGGGGGTGGGGGTGGGAAGAGAACGGGTTTTTTTTTTTGTTTTTTTTTTTCGTTGTTGTTTGTTTGTGGCGTATTTTGTGGTTATTTCGGTTGACCGATGAATGTGTACTATTTTTGGTCATTTATCCTGCACTGATCTGTAAGCTGTAACTATATAGGCAGAATAATTGTAGGTTATATTTCAAAGATAGGGAGAGTTCAGAGTAGAGAACCTTAACGCTTGATTGAGCAAGAGGAGAGGGGGGAAGGGAGGGGAAGAGAGGGGTTCACAGGAGAGAGGAGTCCAGGCGTATTGGGGTAGGTGTGTTGGAGCCCACTACTTGTATCCGAGGTGGGGTCCTGTTTTTAGTATAACTAGGGTAATGGAGTATACATATGTTAGCTCGGTCGAGAATGTTAGCGACCGCTTGTAATTGGACGCATTATACTTTCTTCTTGTTTTTCGTTCTGGGGATCTTGTATATACAGTACACGACCAGACACTGTAATGTTGAGACCATTAGTAATCGCTATGTGGAGATATCCAGTGACTGGTATGTAATTCGATACACCATGTTTGTGTTGTACTATCTCGTTTTCATGTTTTAGCATAATTTGTAAAATTTTTTGAATGTGAAACATATGCCTTGTTATTATCCCTTGATACAAATAAAATAAAAAATACTTTAAAAAAAAAAACAAGTCAAATATACCATGTAATAACACATAAATCATCCCCTGCGTCAGCCAGCGCTAAGGAAAACTCAAAGTTAACCCCACACAGAATGACCCAGTGCTTCACGGCCCCTAATCAATGCCTGAGTGCATGGATATAATATATATAGTTCCCATAGCCAAAAGGCTAACACTCCAAATGCTGCCCTATAATAAAATAGTACACTTTGGCACCATTATAAAAATAATAAACTCTTGATTGAAGAATCTAAACTAACACCTCATTTTACCGCTTCCTATCACTAACACAGGCAAAGAGAATGACTGGAGTGGGAGGGAAGGGAGGAGCTATATATGCAGCTCTGCTGTTGAGCTCTTTGGCTCCTCCTGCTGACCAGGAGGCGATATCCCATAAGTAAGGATGAAATCCGTGGACTCGTCATATCTTGTAAAAGAAACAGATCTGGCCCTATAGGGAATTCTCTGAAAAAACCCTTTAAGAAAAAAGTCCTTCCTCCATGAGGAACCCTGGATTCACACCAATAAAAACCTGTATGCCCCATCTTATGGGAAATCATGCTGACAGGCTTACGTTCCAGAATTAAGGTAACTATGACAAAATTTAAGACACCTCGCATGAACAGGATCAAGCGTCGAATCTCCAAGCAAATAGCCTGAGAAACTAGACTTGGGTGAAAGAAGGTACCCTGAATAAAAAGTCCCTCAGCAACCATGCACCAGTTTGGCATACCAAATCCTGCGAGACCACGCAGAAGCGAGGATAAGCACTGATGACTCCTCCTATGTGATTGGAACAATCACCCAGCAAAGAAGCGCAAACGGGGGAAATAGACATGCCAGACCGAAGGACTAAAGAACTGCCAAGGCCGTTATCAGCTCGGACTGGCGGCATCAAACCTAGACCTGCATCTTAAAAGCCAGGCAGTCTGACAAGATGCCATGAGATCCAACTCAGGCCGACCCCAGTAGAAAATCGGGACAAATAAAACTCCCGTATGGAGTTCCCACTCACCCGGATGAAATTCCGACCATTCAGAAAATCTGCTTCCAAAAATCCACCCCAGGGATAAGGAACACTGACAGATAGCTAGAAAGAAACTGGGCCGAAACCAACGGAGGCCAGACCAGAAGAGCCTCGAAGCTCGCTTTCAGTTGCAGGAATTCTATAAAAAACATAATTTATGCTTACCTGATAAATTCCTTTCTTCTGTAGTGTGATCAGTCCACGGGTCATCATTACTTGTGGGATATTAACTGCTCCCCTACAGGAAGTGCAAGAGGATTCACCCAGCAGAGTTGCTATATAGCTCCTCCCCTCTACGTCACCTCCAGTCATTCGACCAAGGACCAACGAGAAAGGAGAAGCCAAGGGTGTAGTGGTGACTGAAATAGAATTTAAAAAATATTTACCTGCCTTAAAAAACAGGGCGGGCCGTGGACTGATCACACTACAGAAGAAAGGAATTTATCAGGTAAGCATAAATTATGTTTTCTTCTGTTAAGTGTGATCAGTCCACGGGTCATCATTACTTGTGGGATACCAATACCAAAGCAAAAGTACACGGATGACGGGAGGGATAGGCAGGCTCTTTATACAGAAGGAACCACTGCCTGAAGAACCTTTCTCCCAAAAATAGCCTCCGAGGAAGCAAAAGTGTCAAATTTGTAAAATTTGGAAAAAGTATGAAGCGAAGACCAAGTTGCAGCCTTGCAAATCTGTTCAACAGAGGCCTCATTCTTAAAGGCCCAAGTGGAAGCCACAGCTCTAGTGGAATGAGCTGTAATTCTTTCAGGAGGCTGCTGTCCAGCAGTCTCATAAGCTAAACGAATTATGCTACGAAGCCAAAAAGAGAGAGAGGTAGCAGAAGCTTTTTGACCTCTCCTCTGACCAGAGTAAACGACAAACAGGGAAGACGTTTGTCGAAAATCTTTAGTTGCCTATAAATAAAATTTAAGGGCACGAACTACATCCAGATTGTGCAAAAGACGTTCCTTCCTCGAAGAAGGATTTGGGCACAAGGATGGAACAACAATCTCCTGATTGATATTCCTGTTAGTGACTACCTTAGGTAAGAACCCAGGCTTAGTACGCAGAACTACCTTATCCGAGTGAAAAATCAAATAAGGAGAATCACAATGTAAGGCTGATAACTCAGAGACTCTTCGAGCCGAGGAAATAGCCATTAAAAATAGAACTTTCCAAGATAACAACTTTATATCAATGGAATGAAGGGGTTCAAACGGAACACCCTGTAAAACGTTAAGAACAAGGTTTAAACTCCATGGTGGAGCCACAGCTTTAAACACAGGTTTAATCCTGGCCAAAGCCTGACAAAAAGCCTGAACGTCTGGAACTTCTGACAGACGCTTGTGTAACAGAATGGACAGAGCTGAGATCTGTCCCTTTAAGGAACTAGCGGATAACCCATTTTCTAAACCTTCTTGTAGAAAAGACAATATCCTAGGAATCCTAACCTTACTCCAAGAGTAACCTTTGGATTCGCACCAATATAGGTATTTACGCCATATTTTATGGTAAATCTTTCTGGTAACAGGCTTCCTAGCCTGTATTAAGGTATCAATAACTGACTCAGAAAAACCACGCTTTGATAAGATCAAGCGTTCAATTTCCAAGCAGTCAGCTTCAGAGAAGTTAGATTTTGATGTTTGAAAGGACCCTGAATCAGAAGGTCCTGTTTCAGAGGTAACGACCAAGGTGGACAGAATGACATGTCCACCAGATCTGTATACCAAGTCCTGCGTGGCCATGCAGGCACTATTAGAATCACTGATGCTTTCTCCTGTTTGATTCTGGCAATCAATCGAGGAAGCATCGGGAAAGGTGGAAACACATAAGCCATCCTGAAGGTCCATGGTGCTGTCAAGGCATCTATCAGGACCGCTCCCGGATCCCTGGATCTGGACCCGTAGCGCGGAAGCTTGGCGTTCTGTCAAGACGCCATGAGATCTATCTCTGGTTTGCCCCAACGTCGAAGTATTTGGGCAAAGACCTCTGGATGAAGTTCCCACTCCCCCGGATGAAAAGTCTGACGACTTAAGAAATCCGCCTCCCAGTTCTCCACTCCCGGGATGTGGATTGCAGACAGGTGGCAAGAGTGAGACTCTGCCCAGCGAATTATCTTCGATACTTCCATCATTGCTAGGGAGCTTCTTGTCCCTCCCTGATGGTTGATATAAGCTACAGTCGTGATGTTGTCCGACTGGAACCTGATGAACCCCCGAGTTGCTAACTGGGGCCAAGCCAGAAGAGCATTGAGGACTGCTCTCAATTCCAGAATGTTTATTGGAAGAAGACTCTCCTCCTGATTCCATAGTCCCTGAGCCTTCAGAGAATTCCAGACAGCGCCCCAACCTAGTAGGCTGGCGTCTGTTGTTACAATTGACCAGTCTGGCCTGCTGAATGGCATTCCCCTGGACAGATGTGGCCGATAAAGCCACCATAGAAGAGAATTTCTGGTCCTTGAATGGAATGAAGGACACGGCATGCATTTAGAAGTTTTGTTAACCTGTCCTCTGTCAGGTAAATCTTCATTTCTACAGAATCTATCAGAGTCCCCAGGAAGGGAACTCTTGTGAGTGGAAAGAGAGAACTTTTCTCTTCGTTCACTTTCCATCCATGCGACCTTAGAAATGCCAATACTATCTCTGTATGAGATTTGGCAGTTTGAAAGCTTGAAGCTTGTATCAGTATGTCGTCTAAGTACGGAGTTACTGAAATTCCTCGCGGTCTTAGTACCGCCAGAAGAGTGCCCAGAACCTTTGTGAAGATTCTTGGAGCCGTAGCCAGTCCGAATGGAAGAGCTACAAACTGGTAATGCCTGTCTAAAAAAGGCAAACCTTAGATACCGGTAATGACTTCTGTGAATCGGTATGTGAAGGTAAGCATCCTTTAAATCCACTGTGGTCAAGTACTGACCCTCTTGGATCATGGTCAAAATTGTTCGAATAGTTTCCATCTTGAACGATGGAAATCTTAGGAATTTGTTTAGGATCTTTAAATCCAAGATTGGCCTGAAGGTTCCCTCTTTTTTGGGAACTACAAACAGTTTTGAGTAAAACCCTTGTCCTTGTTCCAACCGCGGAACTGGATGGATCACTCCCATTAATAAAAGATCTTGTACGCAGCGTAGAAACGCTTCCTTCTTTGTTAGGTTTGTTGACACCCTTGACAGATGAAATCTCCCTCTTGGGGGAGAGGATTTGAAGTGCAGAAGGTATCCCTGAGATATGATCTCTAACGCCCAGGGATCCTGAACATCTCTTGCCCAAGCCTGGGCGAAGAGGGAAAGTCTGCCCCCCACTAGATCCGGTCCCGGATCGGGGGCCCTCAATTCATGCTGTCTTAGGGGCAGCAGCAGGTTTTCTGGCCTGTTTGCCCCTGTTCCAGGACTGGTTAGGTTTCCAGCCTTGTCTGTAGCGAGCAACAGCTCCTTCCTGTTTTGGTGCAGAGGAAGTTGATGCTGCTCCTGCTTTGAAATTACGAAAGGAATGAAAATTGGACTGTCTAGCCTTGGCTTTGGCCTTGTCCTGAGGCAGGGCATGACCTTTACCTCCTGTAATGTCATCAATAATCTCTTTCAAGCCGGGCCCGAATAAGGTCTGCCCTTTGAAAGGAATATTAAGCAATTTAGATTTAGACGTAACATCAGCTGACCAGGATTTTAGCCACAGAGCTCTGCGTGCCTGAATGGCAAATCCTGAATTTTTAGCCGCAAGTTTAGTTAAATGTACTACGGCATCTGAAATAAATGAATTAGCTAACTTAAGGAATTTAAGTTTGTGTGTGATGTCATCTAGTGTGGATGATTGAAGTGTCTCTTCCAGAGACTCAAACCAAAATGCTGCTGCAGCCGTGACAGGCGCAATACATGCAAGAGGTTGCAATATAAACCCTTGTTGAACAAACATTTTCTTAAGGTAACCCTCTAATTTTTTATCCATTGGATCTGAAAAGGCACAGCTATCCTCCACTGGGATAGTGGTACGCTTAGCTAAAGTAGAAACTGCTCCCTCCACCTTAGGGACCATTTGCCATAAGTCCCGTGTGGCGGCGTCTATTGGAAACATTTTTCTGAATATAGGAGGGGGTGAGAAAGGCACACCGGGTCTATCCCACTCCTTAGTAACAATGTCAGTAAGTCTCTTAGGTATAGGAAAAACGTCAGTACTCGTCGGTACCACAAAATATTTATCCAACCTACACATTTTTTCTGGGATTGCAACTGTGTTACAATCATTCAGAGCTGCTAATACCTCCCCTAGTAACACACGGAGGTTCTCAAGCTTAAATTTAAAATTTGAAATGTCTGAGTCCAGTTTATTTGGATCAGAACCGTCACCCACAGAATGAAGCTCTCCGTCTTCACGTTCTGCAAACTGTGACGCAGTATCAGACATGGCCCTTGCATTATCAGCGCACTCTGTTCTCATCCCAGAGTGATCACGTTTACCTCTTAGTTCTGGTAGTTTAGCCAAAACTTCAGTCATAACAGTAGCCATATCTTGTAATGTGATTTGTAATGGCCGCCCAGATGCACTCGGCGCTACAATATCACGCACCTCCTGAGCGAGAGATGCAGGTACTGACACGTGAGGCGAGTTAGTCGGCATAACTCTCCCCTCGTTGTTTGGTGAAATATGTTCAATTTGTACAGATTGACTATTTTTTAAAGTAGCATCAATACATTTAGTACATAAATTTCTATTGGGCTCCACTTTGGCATTAACACATATAGCACAGAGATATTCCTCTGAATCAGACATGTTTAACACACTAGCAAATAAACAGCAACTTGGAAATACTTTTCAAAGTAATTTACAAATAATATGAAAACGAAGTGTGCCTTTAAGAAGCACAGAAAAATATTATAACAGATAAAATAATTAAGTTATAGCATCAATCTTTGTCAAAATATACAGTTTTAGCAAAGGATTGTTCCCCTCAGCAAATGATAACTAACCCAGGCAGCAGAAAAAAATACACAAATAAACGTTTTTTATATCACAGTCAATACCATCAGCACAGCTCTGCTGTAATGATTACTTCCCTCAAAAAAGGCTTTTGAGATCCCTGAACTCTGTAGAGATGAACCGGATCATGCAGGAAGAAAATGAACCTCTGACTGAGTTTTTTCTGATGCGTAGTGAAAGCACCAAAATGGCCCCTCCCCCACACACATAACAGTGAGAGGGATCAGTGAACTGCTCTAATTTAAATCAAAACTATTGCCAAGTGGAAAAAAAGTGCCCAAAATATTTTTTCACCCAGTACCTCAGAGAAAAAAACGTTTTTACATGCCAGCAAAAAAACGTTTTACCTCAATAATTAATTGTCATTTAAAACCTATTGCAAGTCCCTGCAAAATAGGTTAAGTCTATGTATACAGTTTAAAAGCCAGAGAAGTACCATTTCCCAGAAAACTGAAGTGTAAAATATACATACATGACAGCCTGATATCAGCTACATCTACTGCATTCAAGGCTGAGTTTACATTATAACGGTATGGCAGGATTTTCTCATCAATTCCATGTCAGAAAATAATAAACTGCTACATACCTCTTTGCAGATTAATCTGCCTGCTGTCCCCTGGTCTGAAGTTTACCTCTCCTCAGATGGCCGAGAAACAGCAATATGATCTTAACTACTCCGGCTAAAATCATAGAAAAACTCAGATAGATTCTTCTTCAAATTCTACCAGAGAAGGAATAACACACTCCGGTGCTATTATAAAATAACAAACTTTTGATTGAAGATATAAAAACTAAATATATCACCATAGTCCTCTCACACATCCTATCTAGTCGTTGGGTGCAAGAGAATGACTGGAGGTGACGTAGAGGGGAGGAGCTATATAGCAACTCTGCTGGGTGAATCCTCTTGCACTTCCTGTAGGGGAGCAGTTAATATCCCACAAGTAATGATGACCCGTGGACTGATCACACTTAACAGAAGAAAAAACAGACTCCACCTGAGTTCATACTCTGCAAAATCACGTTCCCTGAGCTAGGGAACCCTGAGAAGACAAGTTTACACAATCTCCATTCCATTGTCCAAGTATGCTAAACTGCATAGGACTGAGTGGAACTAACCAATGAAAATTTAAGTGACGCAAATTGCTGCACAGACTATTGACCTTAGAAGGATAAAAAGTTGAGAGGACCTCACTGGGGAATGAACCCTTAACCCTCACGTTGGTACAGAGCTCAGCCACAGTGCCTTAACACGCTGAGCCAACTGTCCGGTTAATTTCCGGTGTCAACACCATCAGCCCGAATACCTCTACACACTGGGTCACCGAAGGCCGAGAGGTGGACTGAGGGACTAGATCAGAATTACCTTGATTTCCTGACCTCAATCAGAAAAATCCTCAGTGATATGGAATTCATCATGATTCCCAAGAAAGTAACCCTTGTGCTTTGAACCAAGAAACACATTCCTCCACCCGTGAGCTCACGGGAGGTAGAACACCACGTTCATGAAAATCTTGCTTGCTGTAAAAATGACCCCTGAACTAGTGATATTAGCCAGATAGGGCACCATTGCTAAGCCCCGTAACTGAAGCACCGCTAACAACGATCCCTGAGTCTCCGAAAAACCTTGGGACCAAAGCAAGCTTGAAAGGAAGGACCACGAACGGGAAGTGTGTACCCAAAAAAGGTAAACCCCAGAACTTGAGACGAGTCTCAAGAACGGCACATGAGAGCACTTGACCCTTTCACAGGTGATATAAGTCGACCTTCCAAGACCAAGGGAAAAATGGAACAAATTAATAGTTACCATCTTGAAGGCAGCTCTTACAAAATGGTCTGAAAAATTCCCATTTTTTAGGAACCACAACCCAACCAGTAACCCTATATCCATTACCAGTATCAGGACTGGGCCAACCACTCCCAGGTCTGAGAGGACTCCTACGCAGCGTAAGAACTTCCCTCCCTATGTCTGAGCCTCAGACAATTATGAAAGCAGAAAACTGCCCCTGAGAGGAAAATATTTCAGCTCAAAACTAAACATGAGCAAAAACGGAAAATCAACCCCTACAAGATCCAATCCCGGACCGGGGCATGTCCCCCATGCCTACTATGATTTAACAGCAGGGAATGTGTTCACCAACATCCTAGTCTTAGAACACGTAACCGTAAAACAAGGCTCTAACCATAAGGTTCCCAGAACTGGAACAGAGCCACCTATGCTCCTTGCTTGAGAACTGGAAGGAAGAAATTGAAATAAAGGAATCAGTCAATTGAAAACTGTATCCAGTCCCGGATTTTATCCAGAAAATCTACTGACTAACAGTCTTAGACAACGTATCAAACCAAAAACGCTGTTACACCAGTGACAGTAGCAAAGTACACAGTTGGTCGCCATTGTATACCCTGGTGAGTGTCCAAAGGACTATCCTCTAAGGGTATAGAAGATCTCGTAGTGACCTACCCCTTAAACAAACAACGTTTGAGTGCACATTAAGGGAGCAGTAGTTGGATTCAAACAACAAACCTTCTGGTTGCAAGGTAGTTCAGCTAGCCATTATGCTACCAATGCTGGCCCTAAGGAATGACGTCCAGCCTCTTAGCTGATACGTCTATCTTGTAAATATAGGGAATGCCTAAGGTACCAATTCCATCTGAAACTGAGCCTCTCAGGAACGTGGAGAAACCTTTCAGAATAGCAGCGCCTCTAGTATGCTTTAATCTCATGTAAAAATATAACTCGTACTGTAGTGTGAAGGAAAACGCAGCGCACTACATGTGGCCATAAAATTGTTAGGAGAAATTTGTGGCCATTGAAACAGACTCCCAAACTGCCAACGCCGTAGAGGGAGTAGTTCAAAAAGTATAAATAAATTTTTAACAAATTTTTCACATAGGAACGATACTGTTTCTTGCAATTTGAACAATAACCCTATTCCTGCGTGCGTTTGTTTCATCCTAAAATTCATTTAGTATAATGTACACAGAACAAAACGTTGCTGTCTCTTTAAATCTAAAAGAAACTAATTTCTGTGCTGATGTGTACCATCCTACGTCACAAAGGATGAAGTAACAAATAAACAGCCGCAATTCTGTAAATAAAGATTACACAGTAAAAACTTTACTATCACTTTAAATTCTCTTATATCATCCAATTAGAACCTTCTAAATGGAGAGCACTCAGTCTTTGACGTGTGGGGCAGCCCATGTCTTGTGCCCACAATTCCATATGCAAAGAACCACAGAGCACCGCATGTGAGCCAGAAAACATTCTTTATATGTGCACTTATAAGTACAAAGCTGAATTACACATTAAACAGCTGAAAGGCATCAAATAAAAATGTTACTGTCTCTTAACAACTGAAAAAGAACGTTATTTTATATGTGCTGCTTTCTCTTTAAAAATAAAACTGAAAGAATTTAATTTTCTCGTTTGCAAAAAAGAAATACATCAGCACACAAGTAACAGGAATGTCAGATAAGTTTGCTAAGGTGAGCCGTCAGTACTCTATAAGTAAATGTACACATAACGTCATGTTTCTAGCAACATGACCTAAGTCCACAAACAAAAACCGGAGTGCTTATATACAATGTGCGACACCGTTTCTAGTTACAAGCCATATATCGCACACGCCGGAAGAGAAATAGCACTAAAGATCTCCTAACAAAGGGGAAACACTAGTGTGCTTATTTTACTTGCGCAGATAAGAGTCCTCCGTTCCTTACTATATAGCCAAATAGAAATAAGGAGTAAGAAGAGACCTCGGCGCCCTTTACTTTGGCGCCCTTTATGAACTCCGCCCCCGTGGGTGTTTCGTCAGCTATCTCCCGGTCGCCATTGTTAAATGTAAAGGCACCAGGAGCGACATGTACAAATAAAAGCTGAGCAGCCTGCTGCCTTTAGAGCAGCCTAATTGGCCATAATACACATTGTATGCTCGCAGTTGCTGAAGACTACGAAAACCCCGCCCATTGTGGGCGTAAACAACCATCTCCCTGCCGCTATTAAAGTTTAACACAGAAGGCGCCGGGAGAGAAACTCACACACACTGTTGCTCCCTATGCCCAATGTAAAGGGTAGCCGGTATCCATGGTCGACAAAGTTACTTATGACAAGTGCTAAGATACGTCTGTCACGTAGTGAGCCCATAGGTAAACATGCCCCTAAGTCGACATGTGAGGATGAGGAGTCCCCTACTGTGAAGGAGACTTAGTCCCCCATCAGCGTGGCCCAGTCTGTTAGTGCTGTCAGGGAAAAAAGCTCTTTACTGACAGAGCCCCCGAGTCCCTTAGTATAATCTGAATAACATAATAAGGAGCCCATCTTAGCCCTTGCATGTGAAATTTATGCTTACCTGATAAATTTATTTCTTTTATGATATGACGAGTCCACGTATTTCATCCTTACTTGTGGGATTTAACCTCCTGCTAGCAGGAAGTGGCAAAGAGCACCACAGCAGAGCTGTATATATAGCTCCTCCCTTCCCTCCCCCTCCAGTCATTCGACCGAAGTTAGGAAGAGAAAGGAAAAGCCAAAGGTGCAGAGGTGACTGAAGTTTAATAAAAATAATTACATACCTGTCCTTAGAAATGACAGGGTGGGCCGTGGACTTGTCATATCGTAAAATAAATAAATTTATCAGGTAAGCATAAATTTCCTTTTCTTTTACAAGATATGACGAGTCCACGGATTTCATCCTTACTTGTGGGATACAATACCAAAGCTACAGGACACGGATGAAAGAGAGGGACAAGACAGGAACGTAAACGGAAGGTACCACTGCTTGAAGAACCTCTCACCCAAAAACAGCTTCAGAAGAAGCAAAAGTATCAAATTTGTAAAATTTAGAAAAAGTGTGAAGAGACAACCAAGTTGCAGCCTTGCAAATCTGTTCAACAGAAGCCCTAGTAGAATGAGCCGTAATTCTTTCCGGAGGCTGCTGTCCAGCAGCCTCATATGCCAGACGGATAATACTCTTCAGCCAAAAAAAAAAAAAAAAAAAGGAGGTAGCCGTAGATGATGAAGATGATTGACGGAATTCTTTAGTCGCCTGCAAGTAAAACTTCAGGGCACGGACCACGTCCAAGTTATGCAACAGACGCTCCTTCTTAGAAGAAGGATTAGGACATAATGAAGGAACAACAATTTCCTGATTAATATTCTTATTCGAAACAACCTTAGGAAGAAACCCAGGTTTGGTACGTAAAACCACCTTATCAGAATGGAAGATAAGATAAGGAGAGTCACATTGTAACGCTGAAAGCTTAGAAACTCTACGAGCAGAAGAAATAGCAACCAAAAACAAAACTTTCCAAGATAACAACTTAATATCTATGGAATGCGGAACCCCTTGAAGAACATTAAGAACTAAATTTAAACTCCAGGGTGGAGCAATTGGTCTAAACACAGGCTTGATTCTGGTCAGAGCCTGACAAAAAGACTGAATGTCTGGAACATCTGCCAAACGTTTGACTAGTAAAATTGACAAAGCAGAGATTATTCCCTTTAAGGAACTTGCTGATAACCCTTTCTCCAATCCTTCTTGGAGAAAAGACAGAATCCTGGGAATCCTAACTCTACTCCATGAGTAGCTCTTGGATTCGCACCAATAAAGATATTTACGCCATATCTTATGGTAAATCTTTCTAGTAACAGGCTTACGTGCCTGAATCAAAGTATCAATGACCGAATCAGAGAACCCCCGCTTAGATAAGATCAAGCATTCAATCTCCAAGCAGTCAGCTGAAGAGAAACTAGATTTTGGTGCTGGAAGGGACCCTGAATAAGAAGGTCCTACCTCAATGGAAGCCTCCACGGCGGCAGAGAGGACATGTCCACTAGATCGGCATACCAAGTCCTGCAAGGCCATGTAGGCGCGATTAGAATTACTGAAGCCCTCTCCTGTTTGATCCGAGCAATCACCCGGGGAAGGAGAGCAAACGGTGGAAACACATAAGCTAGACTGAGCGACCAAGGCACTGCCAAGGCATCTATCAGTTCGGCCTGAGGATCCCATGACCTGGATCCGTATCTTGGAAGCTTGGTATTCTGACGAGACGCCATCAGATAAAATTCCGGTCTGCCCCATCTGAGGATCCCACTCCCCCGGATGAAACGTTGGTCTGCTTAAAAAGTCCGCTTCCCAGTTGTCCACTCCTGGGATGTAGATAGCTGACAGATAACAAGAGTGGGCTTCCTCCCTGATGATTGATGTAAGCCACAGTCGTGATGTTGTCCAACTTAAAGCGGATGAATTTGGCCAAAACCAACTGAGGCCACGCCTGAAGTGCATTGAATATTGCTCTCAATTCTAGAATATTGATTGGAAGAAGAGATTCCAGCTGAGTCCACACCCCCTGAGCCTTCAGGGAATCCCAGACTGCACCCCAGCATAGTAGACTGGCGTCCGTTGTCACTATCACCCATGAGGGTCTGCGGAAGCACGTCCCTTGGGACAGATGATCTGGCGACAACCACCAAAGAAGAGAGAGTCTCTTGTCTCCTGATCCAGATCTATCTGAGGAGACAAATTTGCATAATCTCCATTCCACTGTCAGAGCATGCTCAGCTGTAGTGGTCTGAGATGAAAACCCTTGTCTGTGGAATTAATTAACTCTTTTCTAGATTCACCTTCCACCCGTGAGTCCTCAGAAAGGACAGAACCATGTCTGTATGAGACTGTCAGATGGTAAGATGACGCCTGGATCAGAATATCGTCCAGATAAGGCGCCACTGCAAAGCCCCGCGGCCTGAGAACCGCCAGAAGTGACCCCAGAACCTTTGTGAAGATTCTGGGTGCGGTGGCCAACCCGAAGGGAAGAGCCACAAACTAAAAATGTTTGTCCAGGAAGGCAAACCTTAGGAACTGGTGATGATCCTTGTGGGTAGGAATATGAAGATATGCATCCTTCAAGTCCACGGTAGTCATATATTTTTTTTTTTTTTTGAAAGTTTTTATTGAGGGAATAACATATACAAAGACATCAAACCGCTTGCTCCAGCAAACGTAGGACAGTAGTAAACATACAAACAGTTAACAAGGACATGTGAAATACATAAGAAAATATAGGGGTAAGACCTCTAACCTGGCTATTGAGTAACATGTCCTAGACAAAACGAACTTCAAATGATTAGGAATTGAGGAGCAAACTCACAAGCGCCCTCTTTTTTCCCCCAAAGGCACCTGAGGCCACTTTTGGACCCCAATAGAATTACGTCACAAATCAGAGGGTTATTAAATGATATAGGCCCTTTCGAGGTCTATACCAACTCGCTCCTTCATATGGCTGCTAGGACCCCAAAAGGGTCCGGGAAACTAGAAGTAAGATTAAAGGAGAATGCAATCTGAAATAGAACAATATTGGAGATGTACACATAAGGTATTATATCAGAGAAATAGGGATGCATTAATTGACACTGTGGCGAGGTAATAATAATTGAAAGGATATAGTCAATCATGAGCAAATTAAGTCATATAGTACTGGGGCAGGAGCAAATATTTCACCCCTTAGGGACCGTGTGCATCCAGGTACTAGGTAAGGAGTTCAATACCACTTTATCTTTTTATGTATATCTCCTTGGGGCTCTAGGTTACAAAGAACATAGAAAACATTAAAGCTAGTTGCCCCTACCCCCTTATCTTTAGAGCGTCCTTCCAGCTAATAAACTCATATAGCACTTATAGACCTAGGCCAATATCAATACAAAAGTGCGTAGATAAACAGATTGCGTTTTTCTCGAAGTACATAACAGTAATCCTATTACATCCTCCAATAGTAAGATCCGGAGAGCTATTCATACATACATACAGGAACATACCATAACAAGGGCTCTACGGACAGGACAGAGACTACTAAACTCTGTCAAATAGTAGGTATGGAGGGATGGTCAGTGATCCCCTACCATACACTTAAGGAGTGGGAGTAGGAGTACAGGGGAAAGTTACTCACCCCCTACTGCATAGAGGGAGGAGGGGGAAGGAGGAGGGGGGGAAGGGAGGAGGGGGGAAGGGAGGAGGGGGGGAGGAGGAGGAGGGGGGAAGAGAAGGGGGAAGGAGGAGGGGGGGAAGGAGGAGGAGGGGGGGAGGAAGGGGGGGGGAGGAAGGGGGGGCGGAGTAATGGGCAACAGCGGTGGTGTGCTCACTAACATCTGACCTACGCCATGAACATTTCCATAAGGCATATATATATGAGGAGTAAATAACTTTCTACATTGGGAGCATAGTTAGAGGCAGGAACAAACAGTAGCACAACACAGTGTATAAGCATCTAAGCGCTAACAAGTGTTTTCTCTACATTTTTATAATATCCACATTCAGGAAATCAACTATGTATACTGTGCAATTAGCATAAGGGTCAATTGGGAAAGTACACTGCATATCACTTAGTTACGAATCAGCTGAAGACAATAAATGTAAATGGTAAATTCAGAAGTTTAAATTGAACAGACCTGAGCAATCTTATACAGTTATAAAGCGAAAACATATTCTTTGAAGTAAACAGCATAACCTGACTGTCCAACCAGGACAAACATAGGGAACCTGTCTAATTTCAGGCCACCGGGCTTCATACTTACAGATTCCTCCCACGTAAGTGTTAACTAATACCCCAGTAGCTATGTACCAATCTATGCAAGTAAGAGATGGGAATACATAAAGTTAACAAGCTGTAGTACATATCACCTATCTAAGCTTAGTTGAACTAAGAGCACTACACAGGAGATAGCAGGAGGTGTACCAGAAGCTAAATCCCTCTTGTGTCTCCATAGGCTGCTAGGAAGGGAACAGATCGTGAAAATAAAGACTAAGTCTGTTATTTAAGTCAATTGATATTGTTCACAGAGCCATAGCAGCCTTAGTGTATAAATGTCTATAGGGGCTGGGTAGTCAAGTATCTTTGAGCTTACTGTGGACTCGGTAAGCTAACCCACACCAACTCGCCATTGTATGTGCACAGTCTGGGCATCTGGGAGGGCTGCGCCACCCCGGGAGAGCTGAGTAAGGTGAATCACAAATGAGCCGCCAAGGAACTTCGAGTAAGAAAGCTCAACAGTCCTCAAGCAGGACCAGGCTGTCCGGGTAACCACAGGAGGGCAGCGGCTCCCAGACCGGAGCATCCAGAGATCTTGAAGGCATTCCCGGCAAGGTGCATAGAGGCCCCTTGAATTTGTAGAGGGAAAGCGGAGTCCCTCTCCTGAGTCCGCCTCCGCTGGCATCAATGATGGAGCACCCGGCCCAGAATCTGTGAGTGCCGCAGCGCCCTGTGTCACCAGTTCCGCTCCGTACTCCATATCAGGGGAAGCGCTGCACATTCGCGCCATTTGAATTTTGTGCGTAAAAGCATCCATTCTGTCACAAATTCTCCTCCCATGTTCTTCTAACAGGTCTTTAATGCAGGCGTACAGGCCTTGGGTCTCCATACCGAGTAGCAGCGCACCCTCCACCAAAATGGCTGATCAGCGTGTGGCAGAGAGCTGCACTTCAGTTCCGCAGCTCAAAAAGCTTAATTAGTCGCCAGTTCTTTATCTCGCGTGTCTCAGGCTACTATCAATGATATTGCCCCTCAGGCTCTAGCAGAGGAAGGGGATATAGCTATTATAAGTTCCTTTTTTTAAAAACTTAAATCAGGAGCTCCTGTGTAGTGCGTCTTGCAGCTTTGGCGGCTAGCTCCGCCCCCCCTTTCTCCGGTAGTCATATATTGACCCTCCTGGATCAATGGCAGAATTGTTCGAATAGTCTCCATCTTGAAGGATGGGACTCTGAGAAACTTGTTTAGACCTTTTAGATCTAAAATAGGACGAAACGTGCCCTCTTTTTTGGGGACCACAAAAAGATTTGAGTAAAATCCCTGCCCCTGTTCCAGTATTGGAACAGGATGAATTACTCCCATAGTAGAGAGGTCTTTAACACAACGTAAGAAAGCCTCTCTTTTTATCTGGTCTACAGACAATCGTGAAAGAAGAAACCTCCTCCTTGGGGGAGAATTTTTGAATTCCAGTTGATACCCTTGGGACACGATTTCCAGTGTCCAAGGATCCTGAACATCTCTTACCCAAGCCTGGGCAAAGAGAGAGAGTCTGCCCCCTACTAGATCCGGTCCCGGATCGGGGGCCGCCCCTTCATGCTGTCTTGGTAGCAGCAGCGGTCTTCTTGGGTTGTTTACCCTTGTTCCAAGCCTGGTTGGGTCTCCAGACGGACTTGGTCTGAGCAAAATTCCCTTCCTGTTTGTTGGAAGAAGAGGGTACCCCTTTAAGTTCCGAAAATTATTTTGTTTACCCCTCAGTTTAGCAGTTCTATCCTGAGGTAGGAGATGACCCTTACCTCCCGTAATATCAGAAATGATTTATTTCAAACCAGGCCCGGATAGGGTTTTTCCTTTGAAAGGAATAGCCAAAAGTTTTGACTTAGATGACACATCAGCAGACCAAGATTTTAACCATAACGCTCTACGCGCTAAAATGGCATTCTAAGTTGCCAACTTGGCAATCTGAAAAGCGGCATCTGTAATAAAAGAATTAGCTAGCTTAAGAGCCTTAATTCTATCTAAGATATCCTCTAAAGGAGTCTTAGTCTTAAGAGACTCTTCTAATGAATCAAACCAGAAGGCCGCCGCAGTGGTAACTGGTACAATGCAGGCCGTCGTTTTTAAAAGGAAACCCTGATGAATAAACAGTTTAATTAGAAGACCCTCCAATTTCTTATCCATAGGGTCTTTGAAAGCACAACTGTCCTCAATAGGAATAGTTGTATGCTTAGCCAGGGTAGATATAGCTCCCTCCACCTTAGGGACTGTTTGCCAAGAGCCCCGAACAGTGTCAGATATGGGATACATTTTCTTAAAAAGGTGAGAAGGGGATACCCGGTCTGTCCCATTCCCTCTTAATAATCTCCGAAATTCTCTTAGGAACCGGAAAAACATCAGTGTAAGCAGGTACCTCTAAGTATTTGTCCATTTTACACAATTTCTCTGGTGGTACCACAATAGAGTCACAATCATCTAGAGTCGCTAAAACCTCCCGAAGTAACAGGCGGAGGTGTTCAAGCTTAAATGAGAATTATCCTTAGACACACTTTCTTTACATAAAATCTGCGGTTTACATTGTAAGGCCCTCTCAGTACACGAAGGACAAAAAGTATATGGGGGTTCCACAGTGGCATCTAAACACATAGAACAAGGAGTTTCCTCAGTGTCAGATATGTTAAACAGGCTAGCAATAGCAATAATAGTCGTTCTTTACTTAAAATATTGAGCTCTGAATTCAAATTATAAAGACAAAAAAGTTAATACAAAAAAATGTACTGCGCCTTTAAATAATAAAAACGCAACAATTTTTCTGTTATCTTCAAAACAGCGTTTGTGGCAATAAAAATTATTTTAATGTGCCCAAAATACTATATCAGTATTGCATCCACTTGCTGAGATGTGTAAAAAAGCATATAATCGATTTAACAGTTATGACAAAAAAAACTCTTTATTTATTCAGGCCCCTGCACCACACCACAGCTCTGCTGTGACGCCTACCTGCCCCCGGAATACACTGCTGCCGCTTGAGAAGCTTTTAAGACCTGTCGAAAGTCCAGACAACTTAGGCCGCACCGGAGCCCAGGACTCTGCTGCCTATGCGATCCGGATGATACTGCGCATCTGATCGCGTGAAAATAGGCCCCGCCCACCGTGAGCGTAACTCTAGCCTGACTAAGACCTGCATGGGTTGCAAAGAAAAAACAAACATGTCGATCCAAATAAGAAATAAGCCATGTGCCCCTCTTGCATACACCACAAATATCAAGTGTAACATCATAAAAAACACTGCACTCCCTCAGGCCAGTGATAAAAATAACAATGACAGCACTTAAGCGAACCGCAGCTCCCAGCGTCTAGCCCACATTGAATAAGCCTCAAGGATATATTATACATATTTTAGCAATCAATATAAAGGGATTCCAGGTACACCATTTCCTTACATATAGTGCATACTGCTTTCTCCTCCCCAGATAGGGAATAATGTCAGCCTGTTCTGATGCATCAAGTCTCCCCAGAAACAAAAGACTGAACATACCTCAATGCTGCTTGTAGCAAGACCGTTCTCCACACTGAAGATTTTTCTTTACACTACCTTCAGCTGCTCTGTGGGAACCATCATGGATCTTAGATAACGTTTGCTTAGATCATCAACATCAGGGCAGAAAAATACAATGGCCTCTAGTTATCAAGCCGTCAACCGCAAATACGCTGGAATTCCACAGCGTATTTG
>NW_026511595.1:0-20000 GCF_027579735.1 Bombina bombina
ACACACACTACATAGCATACACTTATACATGCAGATACACACACACTACATAGCATACACTTACACATGCAGATACACACACACACTACATAGCATACACTTACACATGCAGATACACACACACTACATAGCTTACACTTATACATGCAGATACACACACACTACATAGCATACACTTACACATGCAGATACACACACTACATAGCATACACTTATACATGCAGATACACACACACTACATAGCATACACTTATACATGCAGATACACACACACTACATAGCATACACTTACACATGCAGATACACACACATACTACATAGCATACACTTATACATGCAGATACACACACACTACATAGTATACACTTATACATGCAGATACACACACATACTACATAGCATACACTTATACATGCAGATACACACACACTACATAGCATACACTTATACATGCAGATACACAGACACTACATAGCATACACTTATACATGCAGATACACACACACTACATAGCATACACTTACACATGCAGATACACTTACACATGCAGATACACACACACTACATAGCATACACTTATACATGCAGATACACACACACTACATAGCATACACTTATACATGCAGATACACACACACTACATAGCATACACTTACACATGCAGATACACACACATACTACATAGCATACACTTATACATGCAGATACACACACACTACATAGTATACACTTATACATGCAGATACACACACACTACATAGCATACACTTATACATACAGATACACACACACTACATAGCATACACTTACACATGCAGATACACACACACTACATAGCATACACTTATACATGCAGATACACACACACACTACATAGCATACACTTATACATGCAGATACACACACACTACATAGCATACACTTACACATGCAGATACACACACACTACATAGTATACACTTATACATGCAGATACACACACACTACATAGCATACACTTACACATGCAGATACACACACATACTACATAGCATACACTTATACATGCAGATACACACACACTACATAGTATACACTTATACAGGCAGATACACACACACTACATAGTATACACTTATACATGCAGATACACACACTACATAGCATACACTTATACATGCAGATACACACACACACTACATAGCATACACTTATACATGCAGATACACACACACACTACATAGCATACACTTATACATGCAGATACACACACACTACATAGCATACACTTATACATGCAGATACACACACATACTACATAGCATACACTTATACATGCAGATACACACACACACTACATAGCATAAACTTACACATGCAGATACACACACACACTACATAGCATACACTTATACATGCAGATACACACACACACTACATAGCATACACTTACACATGCAGATACACACACACACTACATAGCATACACTTATACATGCAGATACACACACACACTACATAGCATACACTTATACATGCAGATACACACACACTGCATAGCATACACTTACACATGTAGATACACACACACTACATAGCATACACTTACACATGCAGATACACACACACACTACATAGCATACACTTATACATGCAGATACACACACACACTACATAGCATACACTTATACATGCAGATACACACACACTGCATAGCATACACTTACACATGCAGATACACACACACACACTACATAGCTTACACTTATACATGCAGATACACACACACTACATAGCATACACTTATATATGCAGATACACACACACTACATAGCATACACTTATACATGCAGATACACACACACACACTACATAGCATACACTTATACATGCAGATACACACACACACACTACATAGCTTACACTTATACATGCAGATACACACACACTACATAGCATACACTTATATATGCAGATACACACACACTACATAGCATACACGTATACATGCAGATACACACACACTACATAGCATACACTTATACATGCAGATACACACACACTACATAGCATACATTTATACATGCAGATACACACACACACTACATAGCATAAACTTACACATGCAGATACACACACACACTACATAGCATACACTTACAAATGCAGATACACACACACACTACATAGCATACACTTACACATGCAGATACACACACACTACATAGCCTACACTTATACATGCAGATACACACACACTACATAGCATACACTTATACATGCAGATACACACACACTACATAGCATAAACTTAAACATGCAGATACACACACACTGCATAGCATACACTTACACATGCAGATACACACACACACTACATAGCATACACTTATACATGCAGATACACACACACACTACATAGCATACACTTACACATGCAGATACACACACACACTACATAGCCTACACTTATACATGCAGATACACACACACACTACATAGTATACACTTATACATGCAGATACACACATACTACATAGTATACACTTATACATGCAGATACACACACACTACATAGCATACACTTATACATGCAGATACACACACACACTACATAGCATACACTTACACATGCAGATACACACACACACTACATAGCATACACTTATACATGCAGATACACACACACTACATAGCATACACTTATACATGCAGATACACACATACTACATAGCATACACTTATACATGCAGATACACACACACACTACATAGCATAAACTTACACATGCAGATACACACACACTACATAGCATACACTTATACATGCAGATACACACATACTACATAGCATACACTTATACATGCAGATACACACACACTACATAGCATACACTTACACATGCAGATACACACACACACTACATAGCATACACTTATACATGCAGATACACACACACACACACACTACATAGCATAAACTTACACATGCAGATACACACACACACTATATAGCATACACTTACACATGCAGATACACACACACTACATAGCATACACTTATACATGCAGATACACACACACTACATAGCATACACTTACACATGCAGATACACACACACACTACATAGCATACACTTATACATGCAGATACACACACACTACATAGCATACACTTATACATGCAGATACACACACACTACATAGCATATACATGCAGATACACACACACTACATATCATACACTTACACATGCAGATACACACACACTACATAGCTTACACTTACACATGCAGATACACACACACTACATAGCATACACTTACACATGCAGATACACACACTACATAGCATACACTTATACATGCAGATACACACACACTACATAGCATACACTTATACATGCAGATACACACACACTACATAGCATACACTTACACATGCAGATACACACACATACTACATAGCATACACTTATACATGCAGATACACACACACTACATAGTATACACTTATACATGCAGATACACACACACTACATAGCATAAACTTAAACATGCAGATACACACACACTACATAGCATACACTTACACATGCAGATACACACACACTACATAGTATACACTTATACATGCAGATACACACACACTACATAGCATACACTTATACATGCAGATACACACACACACTACATAGCATACACTTATACATGCAGATACACACACACACTACATAGCATAAACTTACACATGCAGATACACACACACACTACATAGCATACACTTATACATGCAGATACACACACACACTACATAGCATACACTTACACATGCAGATACACACACATACTACATAGCATACACTTATACATGCAGATACACACACACACTACATAGCATACACTTACACATGCAGATACACACACACTACATAGCATACACTTACACATGCAGATACACACACACACTACATAGCATAAACTTACACATGCAGATACACACACACACACTACATAGCATACACTTATACATGCAGATACACACACACTACATAGCATAAACTTAAACATGCAGATACACAGACACTACATAGCATACACGTATACATGCAGATACACACACACTACATAGCATACACTTATACATGCAGATACACACACACTACATAGTATACACTTACACATGCAGATACACACACACTACATAGCATACACTTATACATGCACATACACACACACTACATAGCATACACTTACATATGCAGATACACACACACTACATAGCATACACTTATACATGCAGATACACACACACTACATAGCATACACTTATACATGCAGATACACACACACTACATAGCATACACTTATACAGGCAGATACACACACACTACATAGCATACACTTATACAGGCAGATACACACACACTACATAGCATATACTTACACATGCAGATACACACACATACTACATAGCATACACTTACACATGCAGATACACACACACTACATAGCATACACTTATACATGCAGATACACACACATACTACATAGCATACACTTATACATGCAGATACACACACACACATACTACATAGCATACACTTATACATGCAGATACACACACACACTACATAGCATACACTTACACATGCAGATACACACACACACACTACATAGCATACACTTACACATGCAGATACACACACACACACTACATAGCATACACTTACACATGCAGATACACACACACACTACATAGCATAAACTTACACATGCAGATACACACACACACACACTACATAGCATACACTTATACATGCAGATACACACACACTACATAGCATACACTTATACATGCAGATACACACACACTACATAGCATAAACTTAAACATGCAGATACACACACACTACATAGCATACACTTACACATGCAGATACACAGACACTACATAGACAGTGGAGGGCAGCATAGCCCAGAACGACCATAATAATTAAGGCCCTTAGGAGTGTGCTGCTGTGAAGTTGCAACAATGTTGCATTAGTGAGGGTGGGGTTTAGCTTACCTTTAAGTAGTCAGCTCCCAAGGCCCAAACCCTCTTTTCCAGCTCATCTTCACAGCGTCAGGATCATCTGTCAGGAGTCCTGTGGAAGAAGATGTCGGAGTTAGATGAGCTGATGATCGATGAGTTTGACTCTGGAGAAGATGTGGTGCAGCCTTCCCCCCCTCGCCCGGTGAGTCGTCCCCCGGGTCTAGCCTGTATCCCGAAGTTATGGTTGTCTCTCCCTCTCCCACCCCTCCTTTAATTCCCCTTTCAGTGGTAGAGGTGGGTCCCCAGGTAGCAGAGGGGGTTGTGGTAGGGGAGCAGGGCCCTGTTCTTGGTGCGAGTTGTGGCGGGGGGGAGGCCGTATCTGATCCGGTCATTCTTACCGGTGAGGCGGTCTCCACGGCGGTAGCGCTGCTCCAATCTTTGGCAGCGGTGCTTTCCGGCGGGGGGCCGGCATCCCAGGGAGGTCCTCCGGCTTCGGTTTGCGCGCCGGCGTCCACGCGGGTATCCATGGCTTCTTCAGGGCCCGTCTCTTCCGGTTTGGCCGTTTCCGGTGACGTCACTTCCGGTGACGTCACGTCCGGGAACGCCATTCCGGAATCCAGAGGCAAGCGGGCAGCATCGTCGTCTCCGCCGGGGTACACAGGTAAGAGAGGGGTACCCCGGGGGGGGGCGACGCCCGCGGGGGGTGCGCAGCGAGGCTCAATTACCCAGCGCCCGCGAGGGGACACTGATTTGGCGGCCATTGAAAGGGGTAGAAGGTTGCATGAGGGATCTCATGAGCAGGCCGCAAGCCTGACCGGGGGTATGTTAGCACTTGACGGTGCTCCGATCAGGGCAAACGGTGTGTCTGAGGGGCAAGTGGTTTCTGAGGGGCAAGGAACAAGGGCACGTTCGCCCGGGAGGGCCCAGATTGGGGAAACAGGCACTAATGAGCAGGCCGCAGGCCTGACGGGGAATATGCCTACTGCGCAACAAGTCGCAGGGCCTCAGGCCGCAATCACGCAGGCTGGGGGCAAGCGTCGGCCCGCGAATACATCGCGGCCTAGCAGACGCCGTAGTACTGCGTCACGCAGCAAATGTAACGCCCGACAGGGTGCGCGGGCGGCGCCCGCGGGTGTGGCCCTCAGCGGGGCTCCACCAGGTGTTGTTACTAGGGCTTCAGCAAAGAAAGGCCCAGTTATCACGCCCAGTCTATGTCAGGGCACGCAGGCTGCGACTGAACAGAGTAGACAAGTGCAGTTTGCCAATGCAGTGATGAATGTGCGTATGGCTGATATGGTTGATGATGGTATTGAGGAGTGTGGCAGTGATCACAGGAGCCCCAGTCCCCTAGGGTCCCGTGGTAATGTGGTTGGTGGGCCTTCGTCCCCTTCCCTGGGTACTCCTCTTTCACATTTTTCTCCGCAGATCATTATGGAACCCAGAACTGCATTACTGCCACTCCAGGCCACCCCCAGTGCCGTGGAAAGGGAACCACAGTCTCAGGAACAGCCGTCCACTTCTTCTGGTCCTGTCCAGGTGCAACGCCTCTTGGGAGCTGGTAAGCACACTATTACTTTTGAACGTAGTGTTTTAAGTTCATCCTCGGATGATTCAGGTTCTGAAAGTGATAGATCCCTGGGGTTGGAAGCGAAAGGGCAAAAAAGAATGTATAGGATGGTGAAATGGTTAGTGGAAGAAAGGAAGGCTATGGGTCTCCCCCTCCCCCCTGGTTCATCCCGCATGGAGCCCACTGTTCCTATGTTGACACCTCCTACGTCAACAGACTTAGTTAGCTCGGTTATGGGGAACAGGCGCAGGGCAGCTGTACATGGGGACACTGACACATGGCCTGCGTTTAGTCTCCATGAACATCTCAAATCTAAGATGGTTCGGCGCATTCAGGGTGGGAGGTACGTGCACATGTTTGAGCTTTCTGCGGAGGCTTATCGCCAGAAAGAAATGGCGGATGATGGCACGGGCCCGAAAAAATTTAAACGTCCTGATTCCTATGAGGAATGGCGCAAGTGCTTTAGGGTTTATGCGTCCTGTTATATCTCTAAATTTCCCGATCAAGCTTTGAACATCCTGAAATATCAGGATTCCATTGAAACAGTGTACGAGAAGTACAGGGATGGAGCTTGGCGGGATTACGACGCTGCCTTCCGTAGAAAGATGGTTGGGAACCCTCTTCTTACTTTCGGTGACGTTGATTCGCGTTTGTGGGCGCAATTGGGTCCTGAAAAGCAGGCGGCGCCTGCTATAGTAGTCGGAGCATCGGGGGGCGTTAAGGCCTCGCAGCGCTCTCGACGGCGGGCCACTGGGGTGTGCTGGCGCTTCCAGGACAAATCGTGTACCAGGGGAGCGGCATGCGCATTTCGGCACGTGTGCAAAACCTGCGGGGGCGGCCACTCGGGGTCTGAGTGTACCAGAACCCAGGACGCGGGTCGTTCCCAGGAGAGAACAGCAGCCGGCTCCAAACCTTTCCCTGTCGGAAAGGGCGGCCACACCTCTGAAGGTGGCCGTAATTGAGAAGTGGCTGCTGCTATACCCATTTAAGGAGGCCGCCTTGCTGCTTGGTGGCGGTCTGCGGTCCGGATTTGTTATCCCAGTCGGATCGCACGTGGAGGGTTCCTTGTCACGCAGGAACCTAAAATCCGCATATCAGTTTCCCGGGGTTTTGCGGGATAAACTGAATAAAGAAATTGGGTTGGGTCGTATGGCGGGCCCATTTGAGGATACCCCCCTCCCAGGGCTGGTTGTATCACCCTTGGGGGTAGTCCCAAAAAAGGAGCCGGGTAAATTCCGGCTCATCCAACATCTGTCCTTCCCGAAGGGTCGTTCGGTGAATGACGCCATCCCCCCTAAACTTAGCTCAGTTTTTTACCAATCATTTGATGAAGCATTGGGGCTAGTTCGCAGGGCGGGGGCCGGAGCTCTGATGGCAAAGCTGGATATAGAATCCGCCTTCAGGCTCCTGCCTATTCACCCCTCCTCTTTTAGGCTTATGGGGTGCTATTTTGAGGGGCAGTACTACGTGGACAAATGCTTGCCCATGGGGTGCTCAATTTCGTGTGCTTACTTCGAGGCTTTCAGCTGCTTCTTGCACTGGGCCATCGTGGAGGTGGCCGGATTCGACGGCCTGGCACACTATTTGGATGATTTTCTGCTGGTTGGGTGGACAGGATCATCTGAGTGTGCTTTCCTGATGAAAGTCACCAGGTTTCTAATGGATAGAATGGGAGTTCCTCTGGCGGAGGACAAGTCCCAGGGTCCTTGCACGTGCCTTACTTTTTTGGGCATCGAAGTTGATTCGGTGGCAGAGCAGTGCCGTCGGCCACAAGAAAAAATTCAGCGCATGTTGGAGTCAGTACGCGCTATGAGAACAGAGCTGTATAGCTCCATAAAAGACCTTCAAATCCTATTGGGTTTGCTGAACTTTGCCGGCAGGATTATTCCTATGGGTAGAATATTCCTCCGCAGGCTCGAGAGGCAACTGTGCGGAGAAAGATCGCAGACCCGGAGGTTCCGGGTGTCTGCTGAGATGGTGGAAGATCTTAAGGTCTGGGAAGAATTTCTTCTCCACTTTAACGGGATCTGTCTGTGGCGGGAGGTTGTTCCTTCTAACGCAGCGATCCAGTTGTTCACTGATGCGGCTGGGTCCCACGGGTACGGGGCTTTCTTGGCCGGGCAATGGAGCGCTGGCCCATGGCCCGCCGCGTGGATAGAAAGAGGCTTGGTCAGGAACCTATGCCTTCTTGAGCTGTTTCCCATACTGGTCGCTCTTGACATTTGGGGCGATCAGCTTCGCGACCGTGAGGTGGTTTTCTGGACAGATAACATGAGCGTTGTTTATGCTGTTAACAGACTTTCATCTAGTTCCCCTCCGGTTGTGCGGTATTTGAGACTGTTGGTGCTGAGGTGTCTGCACCTGAATATTGTGTTCCGTGCTAAGCATGTTCCGGGCGTCCAGAATAGGATTGCTGATGCGCTCTCCCGTTTTCAATGGGAAGCATTTTATGCACTGGTGCCCGATGCGGACACTAACGGATTGTCCTGTCCCACTTACTTATGGCAGGTGGCGCTGGATGGGGCCCCTTGATTGCGATGGTGCGGGCTTCCCTCGCTCCGTCTACCTGGGCTACTTATGTGAAATACTGGACGGAGTGGATCGCTTTTTGTGACTTCAGGTGCCGTCCCTCCTGTGACGGGGACCAGTGGGGCTTACTAGAATGGATTACCGAACTTAAAGGTAATGGTGTTTCGAAGACTGCGGTGGGTTCACGCCTGGCGGCAGTGTCCTTTTTCTGCAAATTGTATGGGCTTGTTGACGCCTCGAAGACCTTCCTGGTTAGGCAGGTACTTCGAGGCTGGGGGCGTATGGCCCCCAGGGTCAGGGATTTCAGGGAACCAGTTACCTTTGAGCGTCTGGTAACGTTGTGCCGAGTTTTGCCGGCGGTCTGTTCATCCGCCTACGAAACTGCCCTTTTCTCAGCCGCCTTTGGGCTGGCTTTTCACGGGGCTCTTAGGGTAGGGGAAATTGTCCCGCCCTCTAAGAAAAAGACGGGCGGCCTTTTGCTGCCTCATGTCAGAGACGATGGGTCGTCTATCTTGGTCTTTCTTCCCAGATCCAAAACTGACCAAGAAGGGAGAGGTGCCTGGTTAGCTTTGCCGGCCCATGATGAATCTGTTTGCTGCCCGGTCAGACTGGTTAAAGCCTATATGGACGTGCGTCCTGAGGGTTTCTCACAATTTCTAGTTCACGAGGACGGTTCCCCGTTGACTAGATTCCAGTTTAGGAAGGTGTTGGCCTGGGCAGCATCAAGGGCAGGTCTTGATCCCAGGGTCATTGCTCCCCATTCCTTTAGGGTGGGCGCGGCCACCACTGCCGCTAGTTTAGGATGGTCGGCTGACCATATTAGAGCTCTGGGGAGATGGAGGTCGCAAAGGTATCTTTTATACGTTAGGCCTTTGACTGTTTAGAAGTGATTATGTTTTGCAGATGCAATGGTTAACCTCTGTTTCTTTTCTTAGGACCAAGGAGCGGTCCACTGAGAGTATGGATTACGGGGCATTCGTACATCCACTGGGCGGAGCTTCGGGCGATCGCGAGACCTGATGGGCGTCAGCTGGGGTTCCCCTCTTCCCGAGTCACTGTTAGGTGGTTAGGGCGCAGTGGGCTTACGTGGCAGGCTCTGCCTGAGTTGCTGCAGGGGGCCTTGCGCAGGTGGGAGAAACCCCATGTACTTATCATCCACGCAGGTGTAAATGATATGGGGCTCCTACCATGCAAGCAGCTCAGTGCGGTTATTCAGTCGGATCTGCGCACGATTCAGGCATGGATTCCCCAAGTCAGGATAGGATGGTCTAACATCATCCCCAGGATAGAATGGCGCCATATGCAGTCTCATCGCGCAGCTTTTCAGGTCCGCAAGAAAATTAACAGAGAAGTGAGGATTTTCTTAGGGCAGTCAGGAGGGTTTGTTGTGGAACATGGGAACATATCAACGGCTGAGAGGTGCCTCTACAGAAGGGACAGGGTGCAACTCTCTGAGAGGGGCATTGACCTGTTCCTCTGTAATTTGAGGCGTGCTATACTTAATCATCTATAGGTGTGGCGGCAAGAGGTTAGCCTGTTGGGCTATCTCTTGTGGCGGTTGGTCCGCGCCCCGGTTTGCCATCAGAGGTAGAGTGACGGCTGCCCAGGGGAGGGTGATCTCTGCAGGCGTGCGCCTGGGGTCCCTCCCATTCTAAGATGCCGAGAACTCCCTAAGCTTCTGCGGCAGCTGAGCTCCGCTTGTGTGGGCATTCACGGGCGCGGTCCATTCTTCCTAGCAGGGGGTTCCTACTCCTAACTAGATTGCCGCCACATGTTTTAGCTGGCCCCGTTGAGTCCAGCCGGTTCTCACGTTCTACAATAAATGCGACCTTCGGGTCTTTTCCCATATATCTGTGTCTGCGTGGTTATTCAAGTATTACAGTTTTATGTAAAGTTATTTAAGAGTTATAGTTGTACATAGTTATGTTGTTGAGTCAGTTCTATGGCTCCAGTTATTATTTGTACATAGTTATGTTGTTGAGCCAGTTTTATGGCTCCAGTTATTAAAGTTTTCCAGCAAGCCAGGAGGATAGGGCATTTAATTAAGACAGTGGAGGGCAGCATAGCCCAGAACGACCATAATAATTAAGGCCCTTAGGAGTGTGCTGCTGTGAAGTTGCAACAATGTTGCATTAGTGAGGGTGGGGTTTAGCTTACCTTTAAGTAGTCAGCTCCCAAGGCCCAAACCCTCTTTTCCAGCTCGTCTTCACAGCGTCCCTCCCTCCCTCCCTGCACTTGTTCATACGGCAATCTTTAGGCTGCTACATCACCAGGGTGTTTCAGCTAGGTGTCCGAGGCTGGATGAGAGCTATGCGGCTTGTTTCCTTAAGTCCAAGGACGGTAGTTTTTGACTCCCCAGGTAGTGGCATGGATACGCGTCTAGTCACACCTGGTCCTACTGGTTCGGAGATCTTTACTTTACACCCTGGTTAGGCGGTTGGTCCGCGCCCCGGTTTGCCATCAGAGGTAGAGTGACGGCTGCCCAGGGGAGGGTGATCTCTGCAGGCGCCGCCTGGGGTCCCTCCCATTCTAAGATGCCGAGAACTCCCTAAGCTTCTGCGGCAGCTGAGCTCCGCTTGTGTGGGCATTCACGGGCGCGGTCCATTCTTCCTAGCAGGGGGTTCCTACTCCTAACTAGATTGCCGCCACATGTTTTAGCTGGCCCCATTGAGTCCAGCCGGTTCTCACGTTCTACAATAAATGCGACCTTCGGGTCTTTTCCCATATATCTGTGTCTGCGTGGTTATTCAAGTATTACAGTTTTATGTAAAGTTATTTAAGAGTTATATTTGTACATAGTTATGTTGTTGAGCCAGTTTTATGGCTCCAGTTATTAAAGTTTTCCAGCAAGCCAGGAGGATAGGGCATTTAATTAATTAAGCATACACTTACACATGCAGATACACACACACTACATAGCATACACTTACACATGCAGATACATACACACACTACATAGCATACACTTATACATGCAGATACACACACACACTACATAGCATACACTTATACATGCAGATACACACGCACTACATAGCATACACTTATACATACAGATATACACACACACTACATAGTATACACTTACACATGCAGATACACACACACTACATAGCATACACTTACACATGCAGATACATACACACACTACATAGCATACACTTACACATGCAGATACACACACACTACATAGCATACACTTATACATGCAGATACACACGCACTACATAGCATACACTTATACATACAGATACACACACACTACATAGCATACACTTACACATGCAGATACACACACACTACATAGCATACACTTACACATGCAGATACACACACACTACATAGCATACACTTATACATGCAGATACACACACACACTACATAGCATACACTTACACATGCAGATACACACACACTACATAGCATACACTTATACATGCAGATACACACACACTGCATAGTATACACTTATACATGCAGATACACACACACTACATAGCTTACACTTATACATGCAGATACACACACACACACTACATAGCATACACTTATACATGCAGATACACACACACTACATAGCATACACTTATACATGCAGATACACACACACTACATAGTATACACTTATACATGCAGATACACACACACACTACATAGCATACACTTATACATGCAGATACACACACACTACATAGCATACACTTATACATGCAGATACACACACACACACTACATAGCATACACTTATACATGCAGATACACACACACACTACATAGCATACACTTACACATGCAGATACACACACACACTACATAGCATACACTTATACATGCAGATACACACACACTACATATCATACACATATACATGCAGATACACACACACACACTACATAGCATACACTTATACATGCAGATACACACACACACTACATAGCATACACTTACACATGCAGATACACACACACACTACATAGCATACACTTATACATGCAGATACACACACACACTACATAGCATACACTTATACATGCAGATACACACGCACTACATAGCATACACTTATACATACAGATATACACACACACTACATAGTATACACTTACACATGCAGATACACACACACTACATAGCATACACTTACACATGCAGATACATACACACACTACATAGCATACACTTACACATGCAGATACACACACACTACATAGCATACACTTATACATGCAGATACACACGCACTACATAGCATACACTTATACATACAGATACACACACACTACATAGCATACACTTACACATGCAGATACACACACACTACATAGCATACACTTACACATGCAGATACACACACACTACATAGCATACACTTATACATGCAGATACACACACACACTACATAGCATACACTTACACATGCAGATACACACACACTACATAGCATACACTTATACATGCAGATACACACACACTGCATAGTATACACTTATACATGCAGATACACACACACTACATAGCTTACACTTATACATGCAGATACACACACACACACTACATAGCATACACTTATACATGCAGATACACACACACTACATAGCATACACTTATACATGCAGATACACACACACTACATAGTATACACTTATACATGCAGATACACACACACACTACATAGCATACACTTATACATGCAGATACACACACACTACATAGCATACACTTATACATGCAGATACACACACACACACTACATAGCATACACTTATACATGCAGATACACACACACACTACATAGCATACACTTACACATGCAGATACACACACACACTACATAGCATACACTTATACATGCAGATACACACACACTACATATCATACACATATACATGCAGATACACACACACTACATAGTATACACTTATACATGCAGATACACACACACTACATAGCATACACTTATACATGCAGATACACACACACTACATAGTATACACTTATACAGGCAGATACACACACTACATAGCATACACTTATACATGCAGATACACAGACACTACATAGCATACACTTATACATGCAGATACACACACACACTACATAGCATACACTTATACATGCAGATACACACACACTACATAGTATACACTTATACATGCAGATACACACACACTACATAGCATAAACTTAAACATGCAGATACACACACACTACATAGCATACACTTATACATGCAGATACACACACACACACTACATAGCATACACTTACACATGCAGATACACACACATACACTACATAGCATACACTTACACATGCAGATACACACACACACACACTACATAGCATACACTTACACATGCAGATACACACACACACTACATAGCATACACTTACACATGCAGATACACACACACACTACATAGCATAAACTTACACATGCAGATACACACACACTACATAGCATACACTTATACATGCAGATACACACACACTACATAGCAAACACTTACACATGCAGATACACACACACTACATAGCATACACTTATACATGCACATACACACACACACTACATAGCATACACTTACACATGCAGATACACACACACTACATAGCATACACTTATACATGCAGATACACACACACTACATAGCATACACTTATACATGCAGATACACACACACACTACATAGCATACACTTATACATGCAGATACACACACACTAAATAGCATACACTTATACATGCAGATACACACACACTACATAGCATACACTTATACATGCAGATACACACACACACTACATAGCATACCCTTACACATGCAGATACACACACACTACATAGCTTAAACTTAAACATGCAGATACACACACACTACATAGCATACACTTATACATGCAGATACACACACACTACATAGCATACACTTACACATGCAGATACACACACACTACATAGTATACACTTATACATGCAGATACACACACACACTACATAGCATACACTTATACATGCAGATACACACACACACACACACTACATAGCATACACTTATACATGCAGATACACACACTACATAGCATACACTTATACATGCAGATACACACACACACACACTACATAGCATACACTTACACATGCAGATACACACACACTACATAGTATACACTTACACATGCAGATACACACACACTACATAGCATACACTTATACATGCAGATACACACACACTACATAGCATACACTTACACATGCAGATACACACACACTACATAGCATACACTTACACATGCAGATACACACACACACTACATAGCATACACTTACACATGCAGATACACACACACTACATAGCATACACTTACACATGCAGATACACACACACTACATACATAGCATACACTTACACATGCAGATACACACACACACTACATAGTATACACTTATACATGCAGATACACGCACACTACATAGCATACACTTATACATGCAGATACACACACACTACATAGCATACACTTATACATGCAGATACAAACACACTACATAGCATACACTTATACATGCAGATACACACACACACACTACATAGCATACACTTATACATGCAGATACACACACACTACATAGCATACACTTATACATGCAGATACACACACACACACTACATAGCATACACTTATACATGCAGATACACACACACTACATAGCATACACTTATACATGCAGATACACACACACACACTACATAGCATACACTTATACATGCAGATACACACACACACTACATAGCATACACTTATACATGCAGATACACACACACTACATAGCATACACTTACACATGCAGATACACACACACTACATAGCATACACTTACACATGCAGATACACACACACACTACATAGTATACACTTATACATGCAGATACACACACACACTACATAGCATACACTTACACATGCAGATACACACACACTACATAGCTTACACTTATACATGCAGATACACACACACTACATAGCATACACTTATACATGCAGATACACACACACACACTACATAGCATACACTTATACATGCAGATACACACACACTACATAGCATACACTTATACATGCAGATACACACACACACACTACATAGCATACACTTATACATGCAGATACACACACACTACATAGCATACACTTATACATGCAGATACACACACACTACATAGCATACACTTATACATGCAGATACACACACACTACATAGCATACACTTACACATGCAGATACACACACACTACATAGCATACACTTACACATGCAGATACACACACACACTACATAGTATACACTTATACATGCAGATACACACACACACACTACATAGCATACACTTATACATGCAGATACACACACACTACATAGCATACACTTACACATGCAGATACACACACACACTACATAGTATACACTTATACATGCAGATACACACACACACACTACATAGCATACACTTATACATGCAGATACACACACACTACATAGCATACACTTATACATGCAGATACACACACACACACTACATAGCATACACTTATACATGCAGATGCACACACACTACATAGCATACAATTATACATGCAGATACACACACACACACACACTACATAGCATACACTTATACATGCAGATACACACACATTACATAGTATACACTTATACATGCAGATACACAAACACACTACATAGTATACACTTATACATGCAGATACACACACACTACATAGCATACACATATACATGCAGATACACACACACACTACATAGCATACACTTATACATGCAGATACACACACACTACATAGCATACACTTATACATGCAGATACACACACACTACATAGCATACACTTATACATGCAGATACACACACACTACATAGTATACACTTATACATGCAGATACACACACACACACTACATAGCATACACTTATACATGCAGATACACACACACTACATAGTATACACTTATACATGCAGATACACACACACACACTACATAGCATACACTTATACATGCAGATACACACACACTACATAGCATACACTTACACATGCAGATACACACACACACTACATAGTATACACTTATACATGCAGATACACACACACACTACATAGTATACACTTATACATGCAGATACACACACACTACATAGCATACACTTACATATGCAGATACACACACACTACATAGCATACACTTACACATGCAGATACACACACACTACATAGTATACACTTACACATGCAGATACACACACACACTACATAGCTTACACTTACACATGCAGATACACACACACTACATAGCATACACTTACACATGCAGATACACACACACTACATAGCATACACTTATACATGCTGATACACACACACTACATAACATACACTTATACATGCAGATACACAGACACTACATAGCATACACTTATACATGCAGATACACACACACTACATAGCATACACTTATACATGCAGATACACACACACTACATAGCATACACTTATACATGCAGATACACACACACTACATAGCATACACTTACACATGCAGATACACACACACACTACATAGCATACCCTTACACATGCAGATACACACACACTACATAGCTTAAACTTAAACATGCAGATACACACACACTACATAGCATACACTTATACATGCAGATACACACACACTACATAGCATACACTTACACATGCAGATACACACACACTACATAGCATACACTTACACATGCAGATACACACACACACTACATAGTATACACTTACACATGCAGCATACACTTATACATGCAGATACACACACACACACTACATAGCATACACTTATACATGCAGATACACACACACTACATAGCATACACTTATACATGCAGATACACACACACTACATAGCATACACTTATACATGCAGATACACACACACTACATAGCATACACTTATACATGCAGATACACACACACACACTACATAGCATACACTTATACATGCAGATACACACACACTACATAGCATACACTTATACATGCAGATACACACACACTACATAGCATACACTTATACATGCAGATACACACACACTACATAGCATACACTTATACATGCAGATACACACACACTACATAGCATACACTTATACATGCAGATGCACACACTACATAGCATACACTTATACATGCAGATACACACACACTACATAGTATACACTTATACATGCAGATACACACACACTACATAGCATACACTTATACATGCAGATACACACACACTACATAGCATACACGTATACATGCAGATACACACTTATACATGCAGATACACACACACACTACATAACATACACTTATACATGCAGATACACACACACACACTACATAGCATACACTTATACATGCAGATACACACACACACACACACTACATAGCTTAAACTTAAACATGCAGATACACACACACACTACCTAATATACCTGCAGGCCCTTAAGAGATCGGATCAGAGAACATATCCTAAAGATAGAAGGCAATAAAGATGAAGTACCTCTATATAAACACTTCCGAGATAAACACAACAGTGCGGAACTTTGTTTGTCTGACCACTCTGCCTGTTTACCCCTTAATTGCTGGATTGATTTACTGCTGCTGAACTCTGTTTGTCTGACCACTCTACCTGTTTACCCCTTAATTGCTGGATTGATTTACTGCTGCTGAACTCTGCTTGTCTGATCACTCTTCCTGTTTACCCCTTAATTGCTGGATTGATATACTGCTGCTGAACTCTGCCAGTCTGACCACTCTGCTTTATTAACCGCTATTTCTCTGGATTCCCCTACCTGCCATCCTAGTGGTTTACCTCTGGACTGCCTTACTGTTGCCGACCCCTGCCTGCCTGACCATCCTAGTGGTTTACCTCTGGACTGCCCTACTGTTGCCAAACCCTGCCTGTCTGACCATCCTAGTGGTTTGCCTCTGGACTACCTTGCTGTTGCCAGGTCCTTCCTATCTGACCTTTCTGGTGGTTTACCCCTGAACTACCTTTCTCTGTTTTTTTTGCCTGTTGCCGCCGATGACTGTCCTGCCTGTAATGAGTGCCGCTTACCTCATCGCAAACCTTCTCTGCTCTGGGATATTCCCTATCATTCCAGCTCGACGACGGGATAACAAGACTACTGGCCGAGTTTGGTCTGATAGAGGAGTATCCCATGAGCATTACTGCAGGATTCGGATAGAGCGTGTCATTTTAAGACACTTTTAACTTCACTTTTATTTTCAAATGTGCTTCGTTCTCTTGGTATCCCTTGTTGAAAATGAATACGCACATATCCTACACTAGTGGGTGCTGCTGCTAATTGGTGCCTGCACACATTTGTCTCTTGTGATTGGCTAAATAGATATTTTCAGCTTCCTGCCAGTAGTGCAATGCTGTCCCTTCAACAATGGATAACAAGAGAATGAATAAAATGTGATAATAGAATTAAATTGGAAAGTTGTTTAAAATTGTATGTTCTATCTGAATCATGAAATAACATTTTGGGGTTTATTATCCCTTTAAAAACACTGACAGATTATATTTGTTTTTCATTATAGATATATACTGTATGTGTGTATGTATATATATAGATATGTACTGTATGTGTGTGTGTATGTATATATATATATAGATATATACTGTATGTGTGTATGTATATATATATATAGATATAAACTGTATGTGTGTATGTATATATATATATATAGATATATACTGTATGTGTGTATGTATATATATATAGATATATACTGTATGTGTGTGTGTATGTATATATATATATATATATATAGATA
>NW_026511595.1:22500-40181 GCF_027579735.1 Bombina bombina
CCGGGTGGGAGGAGGGAGCGTGCACGATGCGCGCACACGTGCACGGGGTGCGCGTGCACATGCGCACATTAGCCACACTGACACCAATGAAGGATGAAGGGGAAAAAAAGTTATTTTTTTTTTTTTACATATAAAAGGATCTGGGAGGGGGAGGGGGTGGGGGTACTGCTACACTACAGAAATAAATAAAAATAAAAGTTATAAATAAAATTAAAATACTTTGGTTTGTGGGGCCAAACTGGGTACTGGCAGACAGCTGCCAGTACCAAAGATGGCGGTAATTAGGTAGGGGAGAGGGTTAGAGAGCTGGAGGGGGGGATCAGGGAGGTTGGTGCTAAGGAAGGGGTCCATCACAACTAAAATATTTTATTATTTTTATTTTAAAAAAAAACAAAAAAACTTTTATTTAGTACTGGCAGACTTTCTGCCAGTACTTAAGATGGCAGGAACAATTGTGGGGTGGGGGAGGGAAGAGAGCTGTTTGGGAGGGATCAGGGGGTGGGATGTGTCAGGTGGGAGGCTGATCTCTAAAATTAACCCTGCAAGCTCCTTACAAGCTACCTAATTTAACCCCTTCACTGCTGGGCATAATTCACGTGTGGTGCGCAGCAGCATTTAGCGGCCTTCTAATTACCAAAAAGCAACGCCAAAGCCATATAAGTCTGCTATTTCTGAACAAAGGGGATCCCAGACAAGCTTTTACAACAATTTCTGCCATAATAGCACAAGCTGTTTGTAAATAATTTCAGTGAGAAACCTAAAATTGTGAAAAATGTAAAGTTTTTTTTTTATTTGCTCGCATTTGGCGGTGAAATGGTGGCATAAAATATACCAAAATGGGCCTAGATCAATACTTGGGGTTGTCTACTACACTACGCTAAAGCTAAAATTAACCCTACAAGCTCCCTACAAGCTCCCTAATTAACCCCTTCACTCCTGGGCATAAAACACGTGTGGTGCGCAGCGGCATTTAGCGGCCTTCTAATTACCAAAAAGCAACCACAAAGCCATATAAGTCTGTTATTTCTGAAAAAGGGGATCCCAGAGAAGCATTTACAACCATTTGTGGCATAATTGCAGAAGCTGTTTGTAAATAATTTCAGTGGGAAACCTAAAGTTTGTGACAAAATTTGTGAAAAAGTGAACTTTTTTTTTTTTATTTGATCGCATTTGGCGGTGAAATGGTGGCATGAAATATACCAAAATGGGCCTAGATCAATACTTTGGGATGTCTACTAAAAAAAAAATATATACATGTCAAGGGATATTCAGAGATTCCTGACAGATATCAGGGTTCCAAAGTAACTAGCGCTAATTTTGAAAAAAAGTGGTTTGGAAATAGCAAAGTGCTACTTGTATTTATTGTCCTATAACTTGCAAAAAAAGCAAAGAACATGTAAACATTGGGTATTTCTAAACTCAGGACAAAATTTATAAACTATTTAGCATGGGTGTTTTTTGGTGATTGTAGATGTGTAACAGATTTTGGGGGTCAAAGTTAGAAAAAGTGTGTTTTTTTCCATTTTTTCATCATATTTTGTCATTTTTTTTAGTAAATTATAAGATATGATGAAAATAATGGTATCTTTAGAAAGTCCATTTAATGACGAGAAAAACGGTATATAATATGTGTGGGTACAGTAAACGAGTAAGAGGAAAATTACAGCTAAACGCAAACACTGCAGAAATGTAAAAATAGCCATTGTCATTAAGGGTAAGAAAATTGAAAAATGGTCCGGTCATTAAGGGGTTAAACACTCTTAAAGAGTGTAATTCGTTAACTGCAAGTTCGCAGATTTTTGGATCAGTTTTATAAAGAATGTTCTTTTGTCTTTCAATAATTATAGTAGTATTTGTATTGCCCACAAAAGATAATCGCCTAGATTTAGAGTTCTGCGTTAGCCGTCAAAACCAGCGTTAGGGGGTCCTAACGCTGGTTTTTACTGCCCGCTGGTATTTAGAGTCAGTCAGGAAAGGGTCTAACGCTCACTTTCCAGCCGCGACTTTTCCATACCGCAGATCCCCTTACGCCAATTGCGTATCCTATATTTTCAATGGGATCTTTCTAACTCCGGTATTTAGAGTCGTGTCTGAAGTGAGCGTTAGAAATCTAACGACAAAACTCCAGCCGCAGAAAAAAGTCAGGAGTTAGGAGCTTTCTGGGCTAACGCCGGTTCATAAAGCTCTTAACTACTGTGCTCTAAAGTACACTAACACCCATAAACTACCTATGTACCCCTAAACCGAGGTCCCCCCACATCGCCGCCACTATAAAAAAAAAATTTGACCCCTAATCTGCCGACCGCACACCACCGCCACCTACATAATCCCTATGTACCCCTAATCTGCTGCCACTAACATCGCCGACACCTACATAATATTTATTAACCCCTAATCTGCCCCCCCCAATGTCGCCGCTACCTAACTACACTTATTAACCCCTAATCTGCCGACCGGACCTCGCCGCTACTCTAATAAATGTATTAACCCCTAAACCGCCTCACTCCCTCCTCAAAAACCCTATAATAAATAGTATTAACCCCTAATCTGCCTCCCTAACATCGCTGACACCTACATAATATTTATTAACCCCTAATCTGCCCTCCAACGTCGCCGCTACCTTACCTACACTTATTAACCCCTAATCTGCCAACCGGACCTAGCCGCTACTCTAATAAATATATTAACCCCTAAACCGCCTCACTTCCGCCTCAAAAACCCTATAATAAATAGTATTAACCCCTAATCTGCCCTCACTAACATCGCCGACACCTAACTTCAAGTATTAACCCCTAATCTGCCGACCGGACCTCGCCGCTACTCTAATAAATGTATTAACCCCTAAAGCTAAGTCTAACCCTAACCCTAACACCCCCCTAAGTTAAATATAATTTTTATCTAACGAAATAAATTAAATCTTATTAACTAAAGTATTCCTATTTAAAGCTAAATACTTACCTGTAAAATAAACCCTAATATAGCTACAATATAACGAATAATCAGCCAATCAGATTGAGCTCGCATTCTATTGGCTGATCAGAACAGCCAATAGAATGCGAGCTCAATCTGATTGGCTGATTGGATCAGCCAATCCGATTGAACTTGAATCTGATTGGCTGATTCAATCAGCCAATCAGATTTTTCCTACCTTAATTCCGATTGGCTGATAGAATCCTATCAGCCAATCGGAAATCGAGGGACGCCATCTTGGATGACGTCACTTAAAGGAACCTTCATTCGTCGTCTAGTCGTCGGGAGAAGAGGATGTTCCGCGCCGGTGGTCTTGAAGATGGAGCCGCTCCTCATCGGATGGATGAAGATAGAAGATGCCACTTGGATGAAGATGTTTGCCGGTCCGGATGTCCTCTTCTGCCCAGATAGGATGAAGACTTCTGCCGCTCCGGATGTCTTCTTTTGGTCCATCGCTGCTCGGCTGAGTGAAGACAACTGAAGGTAGGGAGATCTTCAGGGGGGTAGTGTTAGGTTTATTTAAGGGGGGTTTGGGTTAGAGTAGGGGTATGTGGGTGGTGGGTTTTAATGTTGGGGGTGGTATTGTGTTTTTTTTACAGGCAAAAGAGCTGAATTCTTTGGGCCATGCCCCACAAAAAGCCCTTTTAAGGGCTGGTAAGGTAATAGAGCTGTTAACTATTTTAATTTAGATTAGGGTAGGGAATTTTTTTATTTTGGGGGGCTTTGTTATTTTATTAGGGGGCTTAGAGTAGGTGTAATTAGTTTAAAATTCTTGTAATCTTTTTTTATTTTTTGTAATTTAGTGTTTGTTTTTTTTATAATTTAGTTTAGTTTATTTAATTGTAGGTAATTGTAGTTAATTGATTTTATTTATTTATTGATAGTGTAGTGTTAGGCTTATTTGTAAACTTAGGTTAGGATTTATTTTACAGGTAATTTTGTAATTATTTTAACTAGGTAGCTATTAAATAGTTAATAACTATTTAATAGCTATTGTACCTAGTTAAAATAAATACAAAGTTGCCTGTAAAATAAATATAAATCCTAAAATAGCTACAATATGATTATTCGTTATATTGTAGCTATATTAGGGTTTATTTTACAGGTAAGTATTTAGCTTTAAATAGAAATACTTTAGTTAATAAAATTTAATTTATTTCATTTTATAAAAATTATATTTAACTTAGGGGGGTGTTAGGGTTAGACTTAGCTTTAGGGGTTAATACATTTATTAGAGTAGCGGCGAGGTCCGGTCAGCAGATTAGGGGTTAATACTTGAAGTTAGGTGTCGGCGATGTTAGGGAGGGCAAATTAGGGGTTAATACTATTTGTTATAGGGTTTGCAAGGCGGGAGTACGGCGGTTTAGAGGTTAATACATTTATTATAGTGGCGGCGAGGTCCGGTCGGCAGATTAGGGGTTAATAAGTGTAGGTAAGGTAGTGGCAACGTTGGGGGGGCAGATTAGGGGTTAATAAATATAATATAGGTGTCGGCAATGTTGTGGGCAGCAGATTAGGGGTACATAGGTATAATGTAGGTTGCGGCGGTGTCCGGAGCGGCAGATTAGGGGTTAATAATAAAATGAAGGGGTTAGCGATAGCAGGGGGCGGCAGATTAGGGGTTAATAAGTGTAAGGTTAGGGGTGTTTAGACTCGGGGTACATGTTAGGGTGTTAGGTGCAGACTTAGAAATTGTTTCCCCATAGGAAACAATGGGGCTGCGTTAGGAGCTTAACCCCTTAATGACAGAGGACGTACCAGGCACGTCATTGGAAAAACTCCCCTTAATGACAATTGACGTACCTGGTACGTCCTCTGTTGTTAGAAGTGCTGGAAGCGATCATGATCGCTTCCAGCTGCTTACAAGGGATTGTAGTGATGCCTCAATATTGAGGCTTCACTGCAATCCCCTATTTTACCCACCGATGCAGAAAGGGCCACTCTGTGGCCCTCTCTGCATCGGCGATTGTTGTTCACACTTTCGTTGGTGGGTGGGAGCAGCTTGTAGGAGGAAGGTATGCTCCAACTTCCTTACCGGAGCAATCACAATGTAACAATGGTTTGTCGGCGGTTGCGCGGTTCCGGTTGCGGCCGGGGGGCGGAGGCGGCGGGTGCACGCAAAATGACCGCAAGTAAAAAAAAAAATTAAAAATACAGAGGCAGATGCAGGGGGAGCTCTATTGTTTAGTAAGGGATCTGGGAGGGGGAGGGAAGTAGATTATTTAGGGGGGCCAGCTACACTACAGAAAACAAAGGTTTTATATAAAAAAGTTAATAAAAACTATTTTTGGGGGCAAATTGGGTACTGGCAGACAGCTGCCAGTACCCAAGATGGCGGCAAATAGGAAGAGGGGGAGGGTTAGAGAGATGTATGGGGGGGAGATCAGGGAGGTTGTGGGGTAAGGGGGGATCCATCACTGCAGACTATATGAAAAAAATACAAAAAAAAAATGTATTTCAATACTGGCAGACTTTCTGCCAGTACTTAAGATGGCAGTGACAATTGTGAGGTGGGGGAGGGAAGAGAGCTGTTTGAGGGGGGTCAGGGGGGGATCAGGGGGTGGGATGTGTCAGGTGGGAGGCTGATCTCTACACTAAAGCTAAAAATTAACCCTACAAGCTACCTAATTAACCCCTTAACTGCTGGGCATATTACAAGTGTGGTGCGCAGCAGCATTTAACGGCCTTATTATTACCAAAAAGCAACGCCAAAGCCACATATCTCTGCTATTTCTGAACAAAGGGGGTCCCAGAGAAGCATTTACAACCATGTGTGCCATAATTGCACAAGCTGTTTGTAAATAATTTCAGTGAGAAACCTAAAATTTTGAAAAATGTAACAGTTTTTTTTATTTGATCGTATTTGGCGGTGAAATGGTGGCATGAAATATACCAAAATGGGCCTAGATCAATAATTTTGGTTGTCTACTACACTACACTAAAGCTAAAATTAAACCTAAACGCTCCCTACAAGCTCCCTAATTAACCCCTTCACTGCTGGGCATAATACACGTGTGGTGTACAGCGGCATTTAGCGGCCTTCTAATTACCAAAAAGCAACGCCAAAGCCATATATGTCTGCTATTTCTGAACAAAGGGGATCCCAGAGAAGTATTTACAACCATTTATGCCATAATTGCACAAGCTGTTTGTAAATAAATTCAGCGAGAAACCTAAAGTTTGTGAAAACATTTGTGAAAAAGTGAACAATTTTTTTTATTTGATCGCATTTGGCAGTGAAATGGTGGCATGAAATATACCAAAATGGGCCTAGATCAATACTTTGGGATGTCTACTAAAAAAAAATATATACATGTCAATGGATATTCAGGGATTCCTGAAAGATATCAGGGTTCCAATGTAACTAGCGCTCATTTTTAAAAAAAAGTGGTTTGGAAATAGCAAAGTGTTACTTGTACTTATTTCCCTATAACTTGCAAAAAAAGCAAAGAACATGTAAACATTGTGTATTTCTAAACTCAGGACAAAATTTAGAAACTATTTAGCATGGGTGTTATTTGGTGGTTGTAGATGTGTAACAGATTTTGGGGGTCTAAGTTAGAAAAAGTGTGTTTTTTTCAATTTTTTCCTCATATTTTATATATTTTTTTATAGTAAATTATAAGATATGATGAAAATAATGGTATCTTTAGAAAGTCCATTTAATGGCGAGAAAAACTGTATATAATATACGTGGGTACAGTAAATGAGTAAGAGGAAAATTTCAGCTAAACGCAAACACTGCAGAAATGTAAAAATAGCCATTGTCATTAAGGGTAAGAAAATTGAAAAATGGTCCGGTCATTAAGGGGTTAACGCTGCTTTTTTGCAGGTGTTAGGTTTTTTTTCAGCCCAAACTGCCCCATTGTTTCCTATGGGGGAATTGTGCACGAGCACGTTTTTCAAGCTAGCTGCTACCGTAAGCAACGCTGGTATTGAAAGTCGAAGTGGCGGTAAATTATGCTCTACACTCCCTTTTTGGAGCCTAACGCAGCCCTTCAGAGAACTCTAAATACCAGCGTTATTTTAAAAGGTGCGGGGGGGAAAAAACACGTGTAGCTAACGCACCCCTTTGGCCGCAAAACTCTAAATCTAGGCAAATATTATTTAAACCCATTCTCTTACTATATGGGGGTCCATGTTGGATTCTTTTAAGAAAGCCTCTTTAGAGAGGTCAAATAATTTTGTTGTTGGGCCAATAGTGTCACTAATTTATCTTGACAATGTTTCCAAGATTTGTCAAGACCCTTTTTTATTTTGTATCCTGGAGATCTTATAAATTTGACTTTTGTATCTATGTCAGGTGTAATAAACTGTTTTTAGGAAGAAGAAGTCTTGGGCATTCTGCCGTCATATTGTTCCTAGAGTGTTTCTTTAAAGTTTTCTTAAGCAATTTCCAAGGAACGTGGGTGGTGCAAATTAATGGTCAGCATTAAAGCAGGAATTACCTAATGTGTCTGTAAAAATATTCTCCTTTTCAAGATGTTTAGATTTTTTTAGAATGTTTTTTAAACTTTTTAATTTTGGGTTCAGAGTCTGAAGAGGAGTCAGAATCATAATTAGATGATACATTGAGGCCTATTTAACAAAGGTCTTGCGGACCTGATCCGACAGTGCGGATCAGGTCCGTAAGAACTCGCTGAATGCGGAGAGCAATACGCTCTCCGTATTCAGCATTGCACCAGGAGCCTGAAACCTTTTCTTTATTAATTAGCTTAGGCTTTTGTTTTAATACCTCCCTTTTTATGCCCCTTGGGAGATTGGGGTCTTATAGCGGATGTTCTAATTCTTTTGCTGCAAGGAATAGGATTATCAGAAGGCGTGTGTTTGCACTTGCAACTAACTTCCTGCTAGTTTTTATGGCACTAGAAGGTGCTTTCCTTTTTTAGGGGAAAGACTTATTAGATAACAAGTTAGTCATATGGGATTGTTCAGTCAGAGGAAGAGGGGATGTAGAACCCTGGGAGATTTTTTTGAGGAAAAAAATGTAACAGTAAATATTTAAAATTATATAAAATATAACAGAAACAAAAGAAAATGTTTTCAAATAAAATTTATAAAATAAAAAAATGTATATACTGTATGAATGAGAAAAAAATATCACAAAATGTATCTGACATAAAATTTTATTTTTTCTCTTTGTAGGAAAATACAAGAGAAGGCCACCGGAGAGCAGCAAATACCTAAGAATAAAGAAAAAGAAAAACTATTTGAAAATGCAATTTTTTTACAACAAAATATCAAACTACTAGTAGCAAGGAATGCCAAGTACAGAGGTCGGCCGAAGGGAAGACTACAGTCGAAACGCAGAGGTAAATAAAAAGGCGGGTGGATACATCATAAAGCCCACAAAATGGCGGCGGTATTGAACGGTAAAGCAGAAGAAATGCAGAGGAGAAAACTGCAATAGAAGGTAATAGGAGAAAATAAAGTAAATGAACAAGCAAAACGGAAAAAATAAATAAATGAGAGAAACTATGGAAATAAGCAAAGAAGGGTGCAGTAGTGAGCGCAACGGAGAAAAAAAATGAAGGAAAAATTATTTAAAATAATACAAAAAATTGCTCAAAAACAGAGCAAAGTAGTGGAGAAAAGAGAATAAGATATGACAAAGACAGGAAAAAATAAGCAGATAAATAAGAGTAAAATAAAAGAAGAATACAGTAATATTTATTTACTGTAAGAGCTTTTAAAAGAGCAGCAAAAGAAAGAGAAAGATGGGGAGTGCATCGGCCTGTTTATGGACAGTATGGGTCCTCTGATTGTATGGGTCCATTTTATTCTCTAGTTACATTGGCTCTTCTCTGTTTTGTGATTTCTTGTACTTTAAACGCTGATAAAATTTGTCTTCTCTAATAAAAGGGTTCTCTTCACTCTGGTTTCAGCTCATATGGGAAAATTTAACAAATCTGTAGCCATTAGCATTCTGAAAGCTAACAAGGGATATTATAGCTAATGTATGAGTAGAGTTATTAGAAACCCAGATTTACATTAGTCAAAAGTTTACAATATGTTTTTATACAACAAAATCATCCCGTTGTCATAGTGCACATACAAGCTAACTGGTGTGTGTACACTGTGTATGCACATTAATTACAGATATGTGACATTGCACACCAATCAGATTCTGTTTATGTGTAAATACTGAATAGAAGAAGCTCTTACTCAATAGCTCACTTGTGAAATATATTTATTCTTTTATAATATAAATAAAATGTCTCTTTGTCTCTTGATATGTGCAGGGTGATCAGCTGTGTTAGTTCTCAGCTTCCACAAAAGGCTGTGATGTCGCTAGTACACTTTAGACTGCATAAACAACTAACAGTCAGGAAGGGAAGTGTATGACGTTACCACATCCTGTGCTGAATTAGTATAGCCTTTTTTACTTTCATTTCTTCTTGCAGGATACAAACATGGCGTCTGCTGATTTGAGAGAGGAGGTAACTTGCCCAATCTGCCTGAGCATTTATACAGATCCTGTAACTCTCAGCTGTGGCCATACCTACTGTCTGAGCTGTATTAACAGAACATGGGACAACCAGGATGAGGGAGAGTATTCCTGTCCTGAATGTCAACAGAGGTTTAGGAGGAGACCTGAACTCAACAGGAACCTGAGGCTGCGTAATATAGCAGAGACTTTCCAACCTACTGAGCCTGTAAATCAGATCTTCTGCACTTACTGTGTTCACTCTCCTGTACCTGCTACTAAATCCTGTCTGCTGTGTGAGGCTTCTCTGTGTGATACCCACCTGAGAGTACACAGCAAGTCTGAGGAACACGTCTTAACTGAACCCACCAATTCCTGGGGTAACAGAAAATGCTACAAACACAAGAAGCTCCTGTTATATTACTGCACTGAGGATGCTGCCTGTATCTGTGAGTCCTGCTCCCTGGCCGGAGAGCACAGGGGATACCAGGTGGAGCTGCTGAATGAGGCTTCTGAGAAGAAGAAAGAGAAACTGAGAGATGTTCTGCAGAAACTGACCACAAAGAGAGAGAAGACTGAGAAAAGAGTCCAGAGTCTGCAGGAGCACAGGAGAGGGGTGCGAGAGAAAGCAGCTGGTGTAACAGAGGGACTCACTGCCCTGATTAGGGACATCAGGAAACAGCTGAAAGACCTAGAGAAGCGAGTCCTGAGTGAGATCACCCGGCAGCAGGAGCAGGTTTTACTCACAATCTCTGATCTGATCCAGCAGCTGGAAAAAGAGAAGGACGAGCTAACCAGGAAGATGAGTCACATTGAGGAGCTGTGCAACATGACTGACCCATTAACTGTCCTACAAGAACAGGAATCACACAGAGATGACTTTTGTGGTGCTGAGAAGGGAGATAATGAGGTCACACAGAGAGGTGATAAACAGGTCACTGCTGAGGGGGAATTAGATGAGGATCTGATCTCAGTGACCTTATACAGAGGATTTAATGATATTGTGGGTGATGTAATGAAAAGACTTTATGTGCACGAGGAAGACATATTACTGGATACAAACACAGCTAATAATAGAGTAGTTATATCCGATGATCTAAAGACTGTATCCTGGTCACATATATACAAGCAGCTACCAGTAACACCAGAGAGATTTACAGATCATCCTCAGGTATTAAGCACTAGGAGCTTTTCCTCAGGACGACATTACTGGGAAGTGCAGATCAGTAAACCAGGGCTCTGGTGTGTAGGGGTTTGTTATACCAGTATGGGGAGGGGAGGAGATGAGTCTATGATGGGACATAATAAGAAGTCCTGGTGTTTGTATGGTGGTGATACAGATCTTTACATGTTACATAACTCAACATACACCTCATTACATCACTATCTATCATGTGACAGAATAGGAATACTGCTGGACTATGAGGCTGGGCGTCTGACCTTTTATGACCTTGATGACCGAATCAGTCACTTACACACCGTCACTACCACCTTCACTGAGCCTCTTCATGCTGCATTCTGTATAATTAAGGCCTTTGTCAAAATCATGAGCTAGATACACTGACCATAATAATAATGCTGCTCCCTGTAAGCCAGTGATGTTTGTGTATTGTGCACATTGTGTATGAACTAGGGATGAAATAAATATCTGTGTATGAGAGCCTGGTCTCCTTATATTATTATATAGCTGTATATATGGTACCTACATATGCTGCAGCGCAGTACAGAGGGGATCACACAGTAATTACTGTCACATAATATAAAATAAATATCTGTGTATGAGAGTCTGGTCTCCTTATATTATATATATAGCTGTATATATGGTACCTACATATGCTGCAGTACAGAGAGGGGATCATACAGTAATTACTGTCACATAATATAAAATAAATATCTGTGTATGAGAGTCTGGTCTCCTTATATTATATATATAGCTGTATATATGGTACCTACATATGCTGCAGCACAGTACAGAGAGGGGATCACACAGTAATTACTGTCACATAATATAAAATAAATATCTGTGTATGAGAGTCTGGTCTCCTTATATTATATATATATATAGCTGTATATATGGTACCTACATATGCTGCAGTACAGTACAGAGGGGATCACACAGTAATTACTGTCACATAATATAAAATAAATATCTGTGTATGAGAGTCTAGTCTCCTTATATTATATATATAGCTGTATATATGGTACCTACATATGCTGCAGCACAGTACAGAGAGGGGATCACACAGTAATTACTGTCATATAATATAAAATAAATATCTGTGTATGAGAGTCTGGTCTCCTTATATTATATATATAGCTGTATATATGGTACCTACATATGCTGCAGTGCAGTACAGAGAGGGGATCACACAGTAATTACTGTCACATAATATAAAATAAATATCTGTGTATGAGAGTCTGGTCTCCTTATATTATTATATAGCTGTATATATGGTACCTACATATGCTGCAGCGCAGTACAGAGGGGATCACACAGTAATTACTGTCACATAATATAAAATAAATATCTGTGTATGAGAGTCTGGTCTCCTTATATTATATATATAGCTGTATATATGGTACCTACATATGCTGCAGTGCAGTACAGAGAGGGGATCACACAGTAATTACTATCACATAATATAAAATAAATATCTGTGTATGAGAGTCTGGTCTCCTTATATTATATATATAGCTGTATATATGGTACCTACATATGCTGCAGTACAGTACAGAGGGGGATCACACAGTAATTACTGTCACATAATATAAAATAAATCTGTGTATGAGAGTCTGGTCTCCTTATATTATTATATAGCTGTATATATGGTACCTACATATGCTGCAGCACAGTACAGAGAGGGGATCACACAATAATTACTGTCACATAATATAAAATAAATATCTGTGTATGAGTCTGGTCTCCTTATATTATTATATATATAGCTGTATATATGGTACCTACATATGCTGCAGCGCAGTACAGAGAGGTATCACACAGTAATTACTGTCACATAATATAAAATAAATATCTGTGTATGAGAGTCTGGTCTCCTTATATTATATATATAGCTGTATATATGGTACCTACATATGCTGCAGCACAGTACAGAGAGGGGATCACACAGTAATTACTGTCACATAATATAAAATAAATATATGTGTATGAGAGTCTGGTCTCCTTATATTATATATATAGCTGTATATGTGGTACCTACATATGCTGCAGCACAGTACAGAGGGGATCACACAGTAATTACTGTCACATAATATAAAATAAATATCTGTGTATGAAAGTCTGGTCTCCTTATATTATATATATAGCTGTATATATGGTACCTACATATGCTGCAGCACAGTACAGAGAGGGGATCACACAGTAATTACTGTCACATAATATAAAATAAATATCTGTATATGAGAGTCTGGTCTCCTTATATTATATATATATATAGCTGTATATATGGTACCTACATATGCTGCAGTACAGTACAGAGAGGGGGATCACACAGTAATTACTGTCACATAATATAAAATAAATATCTGTGTATGAGAGTCTGGTCTCCTTATATTATATTATATAGCTGTATATATGGTACCTACATATGCTGCAGCACAGTACAGAGAGGGGATCACACAGTAATTACTGTCACATAATATAAAATAAATATCTGTGTATGAGAGTCAGGTCTCTTTATATTATTATATATAGCTGTATATATGGTACCTACATATGCTGCAGTGCAGTACAGAGAGGGGATCACACAGTAATTACTGTCACATAATATAAAATAAATATCTGTGTATGAGAGTCAGGTCTCTTTATATTATTATATATAGCTGTATATATGGTACCTACATATGCTGCAGCGCAGTACAGAGAGGGGATCACACAGTAATTACTGTCACATGATATAAAATAAATATCTGTGTATGAGAGTCTGGTCTCCTTATATTATATATATAGCTGTATATATGGAACCCCCTCCCCCTCCCCTGTGCCGCCGGGTCCTCGCGCTGCTGTCGGGTGGGTGCGATCAGCTGCAAGAGTTTGTCTGAACTGCGCATGACGGCTTCAGACAAACTCTTGTCTTTTATAATATAGGATATAGCTGTATATATGGCACCTACATATGCTACAGTACAGAGAGGCGATCACACAGTAATTACTGTCACATAATATAAAATAAATATCTGTGTATGAGAGTCTGGTCTCCTTATATTATATATATAGCTGTATATATGGTACCTACATATGCTGCAGCACAGTACAGAGAGGGGATCACACAGTAATTACTGTAACATAATATAAAATAAATATCTGTGTATGAGAGTCTGGTCTCCTTATATTATATATATAGCTGTATATATGGTACCTACATATGCTGCAGTGCAGTACAGAGGGGATCACACAGTAATTACTGTCACATAAAATAAAATAAATATCTGTGTATGAGAGTCTGGTCTCCTTATATTATATATATAGCTGTATATATGGAACCTACATATGCGCAGTGCAGTACAGAGAGGCGATCACACAGTAATTACTGTCACATAATATAAAATAAATATCTGTGTATGAGAGTCTGGTCTCCTTATATTATATATATAGCTGTATATATGGTACCTACATATGCTGCAGCGCAGTACAGAGAGGGGATCCCACAGTAATTACTGTCACATAATATAAAATAAATATCTGTGTATGAGAGTCTGGTCTCCTTATATTATTATATATATATAGCTGTATATATGGTACCTACATATGCTGCAGCACAGTACAGAGAGGGGATCACACAGTAATTACTGTCACATAATATAAAATAAATATCTGTGTTTGAGAGTCTGGTCACCTTATATTATATATATAGCTGTATATATGGTACCTACATATGCTGCAGCACAGTACAGAGAGGGGATCACACAGTAATTACTGTTACATAATATAAAATAAATATATGTGTATGAGAGTCTGGTCACCTTATATTATATATATAGCTGTATATATGGTACCTACATATGCTGCAGCACAGTACAGAGAGGGGATCACACAGTAATTACTGTCACATAATATAAAATAAATATCTGTGTATGAGAGTCTGGTCTCCTTATATTATATATATAGCTGTATATATGGTACCTACATATGCTGCAGCACAGTACAGAGAGGGGATCACACAGTAATTACTGTCACATAATATAAAATAAATATCTTTGTATGAGAGTCTGGTCTCCTTATATTATATATATAGCTGTATATATGGTACCTACATATGCGCAGTGCAGTACAGAGAGGCGATCACACAGTAATTACTGTCACATAAAATAAAATAAATATCTGTGTATGAGAGTCTGGTCTCCTTATATTATATATATAGCTGTATATATGGTACCTACATATGCTGCAGTACAGTACAGAGGGGATCACACAGTAATTACTGTCACATAATATAAAATAAATATCTGTGTATGAGAGTCTAGTCTCCTTATATTATATATATAGCTGTATATATGGTACCTACATATGCTGCAGCACAGTACAGAGAGGGGATCACACAGTAATTACTGTCATATAATATAAAATAAATATCTGTGTATGAGAGTCTGGTCTCCTTATATTATATATATAGCTGTATATATGGTACCTACATATGCTGCAGCACAGTACAGAGAGGGGATCACACAGTAATTACTGTCACATAATATAAAATAAATATCTGTGTATGAGAGTCTGGTCTCCTTATATTATTATATAGCTGTATATATGGTACCTACATATGCTGCAGCGCAGTACAGAGGGGATCACACAGTAATTACTGTCACATAATATAAAATAAATATCTGTGTATGAGAGTCTGGTCTCCTTATATTATATATATAGCTGTATATATGGTACCTACATATGCTGCAGTGCAGTACAGAGAGGGGATCACACAGTAATTACTGTCACATAATATAAAATAAATATCTGTGTATGAGAGTCTGGTCTCCTTATATTATATATATAGCTGTATATATGGTACCTACATATGCTGCAGTACAGTACAGAGAGGGGATCACACAGTAATTACTGTCACATAATATAAAATAAATATCTGTGTATGAGAGTCTGGTCTCCTTATATTATATATATAGCTGTATATATGGTACCTACATATGCTGCAGCACAGTACAGAGAGGGGATCACACAGTAATTACTGTCACATAATATAAAATAAATATCTGTGTATGAGAGTCTGGTCTCCTTATATTATTATATATAGCTGTATATATGGTACCTACATATGCTGCAGCACAGTACAGAGAGGGGATCACACAGTAATTACTGTCACATAATATAAAATAAATATCTGTGTATGAGAGTCTGGTCTCCTTATATTATATATATAGCTGTATATATGGTACCTACATATGCTGCAGCACAGTACAGAGAGGGGATCACACAGTAATTACTGTCACATAATATAAAATAAATATATGTGTATGAGAGTCTGGTCTCCTTATATTATATATATAGCTGTATATATGGTACCTACATATGCTGCAGCACAGTACAGAGAGGGGATCACACAGTAATTACTGTCACATAATATAAAATAAATATCTGTGTATGAGAGTCTGGTCTCCTTATATTATATATATAGCTGTATATATGGTACCTACATATGCTGCAGCACAGTACAGAGAGGGGATCACACAGTAATTACTGTCACATAATATAAAATAAATATCTGTGTATGAGAGTCTGGTCTCCTTATATTATATATATAGCTGTATATATGGTACCTACATATGCTGCAGCACAGTACAGAGAGGGGATCACACAGTAATTACTGTCACATAATATAAAATAAATATCTGTGTATGAGAGTCTGGTCTCCTTATATTATATATATAGCTGTATATATGGTACCTACATATGCTGCAGCACAGTACAGAGAGGGGATCACACAGTAATTACTGTCACATAATATAAAATAAATATCTGTGTATGAGAGTCTGGTCACTTATATTATATATATAGCTGTATATATGGTACCTACATATGCTGCAGCACAGTACAGAGAGGGGATCACACAGTAATTACTGTCACATAATATAAAATAAATATCTGTGTATGAGAGTCTGGTCTCCTTATATTATATATATAGCTGTATATATGGTACCTACATATGCTGCAGCACAGTACAGAGAGGGGATCACACAGTAATTACTGTCACATAATATAAAATAAATATCTGTGTATGAGAGTCTGGTCTCCTTATATTATATATATAGCTGTATATATGGTACCTACATATGCGCAGTGCAGTACAGAGAGGGGATCACACAGTAATTACTGTCACATAATATAAAATAAATATCTGTGTATGAGAGTCTGGTCTCCTTATATTATATATATAGCTGTATATATGGCACCTACATATGCTACAGTACAGAGAGGGGATCACACAGTAATTACTGTCACATAATATAAAATAAATATCTGTGTATGAGAGTCTGGTCTCCTTATATTATATATATAGCTGTATATATGGTACCTACATATGCTGCAGCACAGTACAGAGAGGGGATCACACAGTAATTACTGTCACATAATATAAAATAAATATCTGTGTATGAGAGTCTGGTCTCCTTATATTATATATATAGCTGTATATATGGTACCTACATATGCTGCAGCACAGTACAGAGAGGGGATCACACAGTAATTACTGTCACATAATATAAAATAAATATCTGTGTATGAGAGTCTGGTCTCCTTATATTATATATATAGCTGTATATATGGTACCTACATATGCTGCAGTGCAGTACAGAGAGGGGATCACACAGTAATTACTGTCACATAATATAAAATAAATATCTGTGTATGAGAGTCTGGTCTCCTTATATTATATATATAGCTGTATATATGGTACCTACATATGCTGCAGCACAGTACAGAGAGGGGATCACACAGTAATTACTGTCACATAATATAAAATAAATATCTGTGTATGAGAGTCTGGTCTCCTTATATTATATATATAGCTGTATATATGGTACCTACATATGCTGCAGTACAGTACAGAGAGGGGATCACACAGTAATTACTGTCACATAATATAAAATAAATATCTGTGTATGAGAGTCTGGTCTCCTTATATTATATATATAGCTGTATATATGGTACCTACATATGCTGCAGCACAGTACAGAGAGGGGATCACACAGTAATTACTGTCACATAATATAAAATAAATATCTGTGTATGAGAGTCTGGTCTCCTTATATTATATAT
>NW_026511596.1:0-51431 GCF_027579735.1 Bombina bombina
ATTTGGAAAAAATATATCTGTTGGTGTGAATCTAAAGGATTCCCTTGGGACAAGGTTAAGATTCCTAGGATTCTATCCTTCCTTCAAGAAGGATTGGAAAAAGGATTATCTGCAAGTTCCCTGAAGGGACAGATTTCTGCCTTGTCTGTGTTACTTCACAAACAGCTGGCCGCTGTGCCAGATGTTCAAGCCTTTGTTCAGGCTCTGGTTAGAATTAAGCCTGTTTACAAACCTTTGACTCCTCCTTGGAGTCTCAATTTAGTTCTTTCAGTTCTTCAGGGGGTTCCGTTTGAACCCTTGCATTCCGTTGATATTAAGTTATTATCTTGGAAAGTTTTGTTTTTAGTTGCAATTTCTTCTGCTAGAAGAGTTTCAGAATTATCTGCTCTGCAGTGTTCTCCTCCTTATCTGGTGTTCCATGCAGATAAGGTGGTTTTACGTACTAAACCTGGTTTTCTTCCAAAAGTTGTTTCTAACAAAAACATTAACCAGGAGATTATCGTACCTTCTCTGTGTCCGAAACCAGTTTCAAAGAAGGAACGTTTGTTGCACAATTTGGATGTTGTTCGCGCTCTAAAATTCTATTTAGATGCTACAAAGGATTTTAGACAAACATCTTCCTTGTTTGTTGTTTATTCAGGTAAAAGGAGAGGTCAAAAAGCAACTTCTACCTCTCTCTCTTTTTGGATTAAAAGCATCATCAGATTGGCTTACGAGACTGCCGGACGGCAGCCTCCCGAAAGAATCACAGCTCATTCCACTAGGGCTGTGGCTTCCACATGGGCCTTCAAGAACGAGGCTTCTGTTGATCAGATATGTAGGGCAGCGACTTGGTCTTCACTGCACACTTTTACCAAATTTTACAAGTTTGATACTTTTGCTTCTTCTGAGGCTATTTTTGGGAGAAAGGTTTTGCAAGCCGTGGTGTCTTCCATTTAGGTGACCTGATTTGCTCCCTCCCTTCATCCGTGTCCTAAAGCTTTGGTATTGGTTCCCACAAGTAAGGATGACGCCGTGGACCGGACACACCTATGTTGGAGAAAACAGAATTTATGTTTACCTGATAAATTACTTTCTCCAACGGTGTGTCCGGTCCACGGCCCGCCCTGGTTTTTTTTTTTTAATCAGGTCTGATAATTTTTTTTTTCTTTAACTACAGTCACCACGGTACCATATGGTTTCTCCTATGCAAATATTCCTCCTTAACGTCGGTCGAATGACTGGGGTAGGCGGAGCCTAGGAGGGATCATGTGACCAGCTTTGCTGGGCTCTTTGCCATTTCCTGTTGGGGAAGAGAATATCCCACAAGTAAGGATGACGCCGTGGACCGGACACACCGTTGGAGAAAGTAATTTATCAGGTAAACATAAATTCTGTTTTTTATCAAAAGCTCTTGATTCCTCACACAAGGGTCACCTTTTTTAGGTTTCCAGATAGATTGTGTCACTGTCTTTGTCTCTAACAGATAAGTGATTTTTTTCTTATTGGGTTCCGTCTGTCGGTACCTTCATTCTCTATTATTTCCTTCAGTTGCTATATATGCATGGAAATTTAGGTCTTATGGCTGCAGCATTGGATTCGTTTTCCTTTGCTCATTTTCATAGAAAACCTTTCCAGTTTTTTATGCTGCATAATGGTGCAGGGATTCTAGGATTTCACTTTTTAAATCTTCGAATTCTACGTTTATCTATCTTTGATTCGGTGGTTAAGATCACCATCATTTAGTTCTACAGGTCTCTTCGATTCTTTCAACCTGGACCATGATCTCTATAGATGCGAGTCTTTTAGTTTGGGAGGCTGTCTGAGGTTCTCTGTCAGCACAAGGGGTTTGGAAATCTCAGGAGGCGAGATTACCATTTGATATTTTGGAACTCCGTGCATTCCCAGAGTTCTTAAGTTGCTTTCTTTTGAAGAAGAGACGTTTATTGTTTTTTTCAGACATTATCACATCTGTGGTGTATGTCAATCATCAGGGTGTGACTATCAGTCTTTAGACTGACAAAGTATCTCGGATATTTGCTTGGGCTAAATCCAGCTCCTATCTAAATTCTGAGGTCCTTTTCCCAGGTATAGACGTTTGGGAAGCGGATTATCTCTGTTAATCAAGCTTTACATCCGGGAGAATGGTCTTTACCCAGAAATGTTTTTCAGATGTGAGGGCTTCCAGAAATAGATCTGTTGGCCTCTCGTCTTAACAAGGAATTTCCCAGGGGCCTATTTCAGGTCCGGGGATCCTCAACGGAAGTAGCGTATGCATTGACACTTCCTTGGAATTATCATTCTGTCTATATCTTCCGCCTCTTGTTCTTCAAAAATTCTAATGGAGCGTTCGTTTGTACTGCTGGTGGTTCCAGCATGGCCTCACAGGTTTTGGTATGCGGAACTCATTCGGATGGCCAGTTGCCAACCTTGGACATTTCCGTTAAGACCAGACCTTTTTATCTCAAGGCCCATTTTTCCATCAGGATCTCAAATCATTTAATTTGAAGATATGGAGATTGAACGTTTGATTCTTAGTCATAGAGGTTTCTCTGACTCAGTGATTAATACTATGTTACAGGTTTGTAAATCTGTCTCTAGAAAGATTTATTATCGAGTTTGGAAGACTTTCATTTCTTGGTGTTCTTCTCATAAATTCTTTTGGCATTCTTTTAGAATTCCTAGAATTTTACAATTTTTCAGGTTGGTTTTGTCTGCAAGTTATTTGAAAGGACAAATCTCTACTCTTTCTGTTCTTTTTCACAGAAAGATTGCTATTCATTCTGATATTCATTGTTTTGTACAGGCTTTGGTTTGTATCAAGCCTGTCATTAAATCAATATCTCCTCCTTGGAGTCTCAATTTGGTACTGAGAGCTTTACAGGCTCCTCCGTTTGAACCTTTGCGTTCTCTGGACATTAAAATTACTTTCTTGGAAAGTATGGTTCCTTTTGGTTATCTCTTCTGCTAGAAGAGTTTCTGAGTTTTCTGCTCTTTCTTGTGGATCTCCTTTTCTGATTTTTCATCAGGGTAAGGCAGTGTTCCTTCCTGTTATTCATTATTTTGTTCAGGCTTTGGTTCTTATCAAACCTGTCATTAAGCCAATTTCTCCTCCTTGGAGTTTTAATTTGGTTCTAAAGGCTTTACAGGCTCTTCTATTTGAGCATATGTTTTCTCTAGACATTATTTACTTTCATGGAAAGTATTGTTCTTTTTAGACATCTCTTCAGCTAGAACAATTTTTAATTATCTGTTCTTTCTTGTGAGTCTCCTTTTTCTGATTTTCATCAGGATAAGGTGGTTTTTGCTATCCTCATTTCAATTTTTACCTAAATTTTTACCTAAAGTTGTGATTTCTATCAACATTAGGGAGGAATTATTGTCTTTTACTAAGACTTCTTTGGTAAGATTCTTACATTCTTTGGATATGGTAAGAGTTTTGAAATCTTATGTTGAAACTATTAGATTTCAGATAGTCTTCTAGTCTACTTGTTATCTTTTCTGGTGTTAGGAAGGTCAAAAGGCTTCTGCCATTTATTTGGCATCTTGCTTAAACTTTTGATTCATCATGCTTATTTGGAGTCGGGTGGATTCCCGCCTCGGAGGATTATGGCTCATTCTACTAGGTAAGTTTCTACTTCCTGGGCTTTTTAAGAATGAAGCTTCTGTTGATCAGATTTGCAAAGCAATGACTTGGTCTTCTTTGCATACTTTTACTATGTTCTACCATTTTGATGTTTTCTCTTCTTTAGAAGCAGTTTTGGTAGAATGGTACTTCAGGCAGCTGTTTCAGTTTGATTCTTCTGCTTATATTTTCAGTTTTTTTCATTATAAAAATTGAAACTTTTTTGATTTGGGTAGTGGATTAATTTTTCAGCGGAATTGGCTGTCTTTATTTTATCCCTCCCTCTCTAGTGACTCTTGCGTGGAAGTTCCACATCTTGGGTATTTATTATCCCATACGTCACTAGCTCATGGACTCTTGCTAATTACATGAAAGAAAACATAATTTATGTAAGAACTTACCTGATAAATTAATTTCTTTCATATTAGCAAGAGTCCATGAGGCCCACCCTTTTTTGTGGTGGTTATGATTTTTTGTATAAAGCGCAATTATTCCAATTCCTTATTTTTTTGATGCTTTCGCTCCTTTTTTATCACCCACTTCTTGGCTATTCGTTAAACTGAATTGTGGGTGTGGTGAGGGGTGTATTTATAGGCATTTTAAGGTTTGGGAAACTTTGCCCCTCCTGGTAGGAATGTATATCCCATACCTCACTAGCTGATGGACTCTTGCTAATATGAAAGAAATGAATTTATCAGGTAAGTTCTTACATAAATTATGTTTTTCCCTTTTAGTTAACATTAAGGTCTTTACAAAAATTTACTAAGTATAGTGAATTTTTGTACTGACCGACAATATACTGATGTATCTTCTACTAATTGGGGTTCCTCTGATTCAGAAGATCCTACGTCAGAGACCGAAATTGACAAATCTTTTTAGGAAGTGTTATTTACTTTGGGGTTTGAGGAGTCTAAACCTCCTGATGATTAACTTGTGTATTCATTTAAATTCTGTATTTAAGACTACTGTTATTACCCCTGAAGTTTTTTTGGTATCTTCATACTGTATGTGTTTGCTAAAGAATGGTCTAAACCTGGTACTTTCAAACCTTTCTTTTAGTTTTAATTTTTTTTATAATTTTTTCATATTGCTGATTTGCAACTGTGGAAAACAGTCCCTAATTTTGATGGGGCTATTTCCACTCTTGCTAAAAGTACTACCATTCTTATGGAAGACAGCATTTTTTTTTTAAAGACCTTTTAGTTAAAGTGAATGTAAATTTTGATGCTAAAGTGCCCGGTTTTTAAAACTTTGATTAAAAACAGGGGCACTTTAATTCATAAAAATTTACATTTCACTCCTGTTGTGACAAAAAACTTACCTTTTAAACTTCACAGCAGCTCCAGCTTTCTCCGGTCTCACAAGCCATTTCTGATGTCAGAAATGATTGATAGGTCATTCTCCAATCACAGCTTCCCCCCCCCCCGGGGGATTCAGTGTCTGATTCACTGCTGTGATTGGAGGAAGCCGATGCCTCATTTTAGACCCAGGAAGAGGCTTTGAAACAGGTGGAGGAAGCTGGAGCTGCTGTGAAGATTAAAAGGTAAGTTTTTTTTCACAACAGGAGTGAAATGAAATTTTTTTTGAATTAAAGTGCCCCTGTTTTTAATCGAAGTTTTAAAAACAGGTCACTTTAGCATCAAAATTTACATTCACTTTAAGAAGCTTGAATCTTATCTTAGAAAGACATATTTACATACTGGCTATATTCTTAGAGCAGTTATATCTATGGCTAATGTAGCTGCTACTTCTAATCGTGCACATAATTGTGCACGCATTGACACTATTGTGTCATTTATGACTTGCCATGGGACATTGCGTCATTTTTGACGCATCATTTATGGTGCATCATGTGTGACACTGTTTGCTTCATTTGTGGAGCCTCATCAATTTGCAGAATTTGTTTGTTCCAATATTGTCGCGTTTTCTGCGATCTCTCAATTTTTATAGAGCTATAGGCAACTTTTGATTTTGCTTCTTCATCAATGTTTTTTATTTAAAAAAATCTAAGTAAAAATGTTAAGCTACTAATCGTTTTCATTTCCTTTCATCAGTATAGAGAACAGAAAACGATTCCTTCCCATATAGCCTTTGGTTCAAATTGGAGAACTTCTTTGAATTTGATTAAAGTCAAGCTATTTAAGAAATGTAATCTGGCCTTTAAGCCTGCATGAATTTGCAGCCCCCAATCCAGTAGTTCCGGGGGGGGGGGGGGCTGCAAGGGGCCTCCTTTGTTCATCCTCCCTGGACTGTGATCACAACAAATGCAAGTCTCCCAGGTTTAGGAGCTGTCTGGGGTCTCTGATAGCACAAGGGGTTTGGAATCCTTAAGGGGCGAGGTTACCAATCAATATCTTAGAACTCCATGCTATTTTCAGAGCTATTCAGCCTTAGCATATGTCGATCATCAAGGGGGACTCACAGTCACCTAGCATTAAAGGAAGTATCTCTAATATTTTCTTGGGCAGAATCCAACTTTTGTATAATCACTGCAATTCATATCCCAGGTGTAGACAATTGGGAAGCGGATTATCTCTACATCCAGGGGAGTGGTCTCTTCATCCAGATGTATTCTATCGGATTGTGCAGAAGTGGGGTCTTACAGACATAGATATGATGGCCTCTCATCTAAGCAAGAAACTTACGAGATACCTCTCCAGGTCAAGGGATCTTTAGACGGATGCTCTAGTAGTTCCTTGGTTTTACCAACCTGCTTACATTTTTCCACTTCTGGTTCTTCTTCCAAGAGTGATCTGAAAGATCATAATGGGACAATCTTATGTGTTACTGATAGCACCAGCATGGCCTCACAGGTGTCCGAATGTCCAGTTGCCAACCTTGGTCACTCCCTCTAAGGCCATTTTTCCATCTGAATCTCACATCTCTAAATTGAAGGCATGAAAATTGAACGCTTAGTTCTTAGTCTTAGAGGTTTCTCTGACTCAATGATCAACACTGATAAAGGCTCGTAAGCCTGTTTCAAGGAAAATATCACAAGGTTTGGGAACCTAAATTTCTCTTGTAAGGTGTATCCAGTCCACGGGTTCATCCATTACTTATGGGATATTCTCCTTCCCAACAAGAAGTTGCAAGAGGACACCCACAGCAGAGCTGTCTATATAGCTCCTCCCCTAACCCCCACCTCCTGTCATTCTCTTGCAACTCTCGACAAGATTGGAAGTATCAAGAGATATGTGGTGACTTACTGTAGTTATACCTTCAATCAAGAGTTTGTTATTTTTAAATGGTACCGGCGTTGTACTGTTTTACTCTCAGGCAGAAATTAGAAGAAGAATTCTGCCTGGAGGTTGATGATCTTAGCGGTTTGTAACTAAGGTCCATTGTTGTTCTCACACATAACTGAAGAGTATGGGAAAACTTCAGTTGGGGGAACGGCCAGCAGATTACCTGCTTTGAGGTATGTTCAGTATTTTTATTTCTAGAGAGATGAATAAGTTCTAGAAAATGCTGACAGAGCCTTGTGTATTTGAGGTAAGCTAGATGCAGTGATTTAACGACTTGGATCATGCTTACAAAACAGCTTAATACTCATGTTAATACTCATATTACTTAGTGACAAAACGTTTACATGTTTCATAAATAGAACATTTTTTCTCTGAGGGAGATGAGTCTTTATTTGGGGCCTAGTTTTCCACATGGCTAGTCAGATACTCGTAGGAGTTTCTTCTTAAGATCCCTCTGACATCCAGTACATGGTGGGAGGGGCCTATTTTCGCGCTCTAGATGCGCAGTTTCCTTCAGACTGAGACATCCAGCTTCCCTAGAGGAGTCCTCTGGCATCTGAGGACCATTATAAGGGGTTTATTTCTTCACTAAATCGTATTTGAGGGCAGGTAGGAGCCTCAGCAGAGCTGTGGCACGGTGCTCAATTGTCTTTTACCAGTGGTTGATGTTTTTTAAATCTGGTTTGGGGGCTAAGGGGTTAATCATCCATTTGCAAGTGGGTGCAATATTGCTTTAGTCTCTTACACATACTGTAAAAATTTCGAAGTCTTTAGTATATTTTTACACTGTTTTGCAGTTTAAGTGCTAGTTTTTTTCTCTTAAAGGCACAGTAACGTTTTTGTTTAATTGCTGTTTCACATTTATTAAAGTGTTTTCCAAGCTTGCTTGTCTCATTACTAGTCTCTTAAACATGTCTGATATAGAGGAAACTCCTTGTTCAATATGTTTGGAAGCCATTGTGGAACCCCCTCTTAGAATGTGTACCAAATGTACTGAAATTTCTATAAACTATAAAGACCATATTATGGAGCTTAAAGATTTATCTCCAGAGGATTCTCTGACTGAAAAGAGGGAGATTATGCCATCTAGCTCTCCCCATGTTTCAGAACCTATAACTCCCGCTCAAGTGACGCCAAGTACTTCTAGCGCGTCTAATTCTTTTACCTTACAGGACATGGCAGTTATGAATGCTACCCTCTCAGAGGTATTGTCCAAACTGCCCGGGTTACAAGGAAAGCGAGACAGCTCTGGGGCTAGAACAAATACAGAGCTTTCTGACGCTTTAATACCCGCGTCCGATATACCCTTACAATACTCAGAAGCCGAGGCAGGAGAGCTTCTATCTGTGGGTGACATTTCAGATTCAGGGAAGGCGTTGCTTCAGTCTGACTCTGAAATGACAGCGTTTAAATTTAAGCTTGAACACCTCCGCTTATTGCTTAGGGAGGTTTTAGCGACTCTGGATGACTGTGAACCCATTGTAGTTCCAGAGAAATTGTGTAAGATGGACAAATACTTTGCAGTGCCTTTTTACACTGATGTTTTTCCAGTCCCTAAGAGGTTTTTGGAAATTATTACTAAGGAATGGGATAGACCAGGTGTGCCGTTCTCTCCCCCTTCTGCTTTTAAAAAGATGTTTCCCATAGATGCCGCCATACGGGACTCATGGCAGACGTTCCCTAAGGTGGAGGGAGCAGTCTCTACCCTAGCTAAGCGTACAACTATCCCCGTCGAGGACAGTTGGGCTTTCCTAGATCCTATGGATAAAAAATTGGAGGGTCTCCTTAAGAAAATTTTTATGCATAAAGGTTTTATTCTACAGCCTCTTGCATGCATTGCCCCAGTTACTGCTGCAGCGGCTTTTTGGTTTGAGTCTCTTGAGGAGGCTCTACAGGTGGAGACCCTGTTAGATGATATTTTAGACAGGATTAAGGCTCTTAAAGGGACACTGTACCCAAATTTTTTCTTTTGTGATTCAGATAGAGCATGCAATTTTAAGCAACTTTCTAATTTACTTCTATTATCAAATTTTCTTTGTTCTCTTGATATCTTTATTTGAAAAAGAAGGCATCTAAGCTGTGAGGAGCCAGCAAATTTGTGGTTCAGAACCATGGACAGCAATTGTTTATTGGTGCTGCCCAATCAGCAAGGACAACCCAGGTTGTTCACCAAAAATAGGCCGGCATCTAAACTTAAATTCTTGCTTTTCAAATAAACATACCAAGAGAATGAAGAAAATGTGATAATAGGAGTACATTAGAAAGTTGCTTCAAATTGCATGCTCTATCTGAATCACAAAATAAAAAATTTGAGTACAGTGTCCCTTTAAGTTAGCTAATTCCTTTATCTCTGACGCCATTTTTCAGTTAACCAAGCTAACGGCTAAGAATCCAGGTTTTGCCATTCTGGCGTGTAGGGCGCTATGGCTTAAGTCCTTGTCAGCAGACGTTACTTCAAAGTCTAAGCTTCTTAACATCCCCTTCAAGGGACATACCCTATTTGGGCCTGGTCTGAAGGAGATCATTTCTGATATTACTGGAGGAAAAGGTCACGCCCTTCCTCAAGACAGGTCCAATAAGTTAAGGACCAAACAGAATAATTTTTGTTCCTTTCGAAACTTCAAGAGTGGCGCAGCTTCAGCTTCCTCTAATGCAAAACAAGAGGGAAATTTCGCCCAGTCCAAACCAGTCTGGAGACCTATCCAGGCTTGGAACAAGGGGAATCAGGCCAAAAAAACTACTGCTACCTCTAAGACAGCATGAAGGAGTAGCCCCCGATCCGGGATCGGATCTAGTAGGGGGCAGACTTTCTCTCTTCGCTCAGGCTTGGGCAAGAGACGTCCAGGATCCCTGGGCACTAGAGATTGTTTCCCAGGGATATCTTCTGGAATTCAAAGGTTCATCTCCAAAGGGGAGATTTCACCTCTCACAACTATCTGCAAACCAGATAAAAAGAGAGGCATTCTTACGTTGTGTTCAAGACCTACTGGTTATGGGAGTGATCCGCCCCAGTTCCAAGGGAGGAACAGGGGCAGGGTTTCTATTCAAACCTGTTTATTAGTTCCCAAGAAAGAGGGAACGTTCAGAACAATCTTGGATCTCAAGATCCTAAACAAATTTCTCAGGGTCCCATCTTTCAAGATGGTGACAATCCGAACCATCCTCCCTATGATCCAGGAGGGTCCAATATATGACTACCGTGGACTTAAGGATGCTTATCTCCACATTCCGATTCACAGAGATCATCATCAGTTCCTCAGGTTCGCCTTCCTAGACAGGCATTACCAGTTTGTGGCTCTTCCCTTCGGATTGGCCACGGCGCCAAGAATCTTTACGAAGGTTCTAGGGTCTCTACTGGTGGTTCTAAGGCCGCAGGGCATAGCGGTGGCTCCTTACCTAGATGACATCCTGATCAGGCGTCGACTTTTCAAATCGCCAAGTCCCATACGGACATTGTTCTGGCCTTTCTGAGGTCTCACGGGTGGAAGGTGAACAGAGATAAGAGTTCACTCTCCCCTCTCACAAGAGTCTCCTTCCTAGGAACTCTGATAGATTCAGTAGAAATGAAAATCTTTCTGACAGAGGTAATATATCAAAACTTCTAACTTCTTGCCGTGCTCTTCATTCCACTTCTTGGCCGTCAGTGGCTCAGTGTATGGAAATGATCGGCCTGATGGTAGCGGCAATGGACATAGTTCCGTTTGCCCGCCTACATCTCAGACCACTGCAACTTTGCATGCTCAATCAGTGGGATGGGGACTACACAGATTTGTCTCCTCTGTTAAATCTGGATCAAGAGACAGGGATTCTCTTCTCTGGTGGTTATCTCGGGTCCATCTGTCCAGGGGAATGAGTTTCCGCAGGCCAGAGTGGACTATAGTGACGACAGATGCCAGCCTTCTGGGCTGGGGCGCAGTCTGGAACTCCCTGAAGGCTCAGGGTTCGTGGGCTCAGGAGGAAGCCCTCCTTCCGATAAACATTATGGAACTCAGAGTGATATTCAATGCTCTTCAGGCTTGGCCTCAGCTAGCTGCGGTCAGATTAATCAGATTTCAGTCAGACAATATCACGGCTGTAGCCTATATCAACCATCAGGGGGGAACAAGGAGTCCCCTGGCAATGATGGAGGTTTCCAAGATAATTCTTTGGGCAGAGGTTCACTTTTGCCATCTCTCAGCTATCCATATCCCAGGAGTAGAGAACTGGGAGGCGGACTTTCTAAGTCGGCAGACTTTTCATCCGGGGGAGTGGGAGCTTCATCCGGAGGTATTTGCCCAGCTGATTCAACTATGGGCAAACCAGAACTGGATCTGATGGCTCTCGTCAGAACGCCAAGCTTCCTCGTTACGGGTCCAGGTCAAGGGATCCCCAGGCAACGCTGATAGATGCTCTAGCAGTGCCCTGGTCCTTCAGCCTGGCTTATGTGTTTCCACCGTTTCCTCTCCTCCCTCGTCTGATTGCCAAGATTAAGCAGGAGAGAGCTTGGTGATTTTGATAGCACCTGCGTGGCCACGCAGGACTTGGTATGCAGATCTGGTGGACATGTCATCCTTTCCACCATGGACTCTGCTCTGCAGCTGAGGCAGGACCTTCTACTCCAAGGTCCATTCAAACATCCAAATCTAATTTCTCTGCGTTGACTACTTGGAGATTGAACGCTTGATTTTATCAAAACGTGGTTTCTCAGAGTCGGTCATTGATACCTTGATTCAGGCTCGAAAGCCTGTCACCAGGAAAATCTATCATAAGCTATGGTGTAAATATCTTCATTGGTGTGAATCCAGGAATTACTCATGGGGTAAGGTAGGATTCCTAGGATATTGTCTTTTCTCCCAGAGGGTTTGGAAAAAGGACTATCAGCTAGTTCTTTAAAGGGACAGATTTCTGCTCTGTTTATTCTTTTGCACAAGCGTCTGTCAGAGGTTCCAGACGTTCAGGCTTTTTGTCAGGCTTTGGTTAGAATTAAGCCTGTGTTTAAACCTGTTTCTCCCCCATGGAGCTTAAACTTGGTTCTTAAAGTTCTTCAAGGAGTTCCGTTTGAACCCTTCATTCCATTGATATCAAACTTTTATCTTGGAATGTTCTGTTTATGATGGCTATTTCCTCAGCTCGAAGAGTCTCTGAGTTATCGGCCTTACAATGTGATTCTCCTTATCTGATTTTCCATACAGAATAAGTAGTTCTGCGTACAAAACCTGGGTTTTTACCTAATGTGTTTCTAACAAGAATATCAATCAAGAGATTGTTGTTCCAGTCACTGTGTCCTAATCCTTCTTCAAAGAAGGAACGTCTGTTACACAATTGTGGTTTGTGCTTTAAAGTTTTATTTGCAAGCTACTAAGGTTTTTCGTCAAACATTTGCATTGTTTGTTGTCTATTCTGGAAAGAGGAGAGGCCAAAAGGCTTCGGCAACTTCTCTTTCTAATTTGGCTGAGAAGCATAATCTGTGTAGCTTATGAGACTGTTGGCCAGCAGCCTCCTGAAAGAATTACAGCTCATTCTACTAGAGCGGTAGCTTCCACATGGGCATTTAAACATGAGGCCTCTGTTGAACAGATTTGTAAGGCGGCGACTTGGTCTTCGCTTCATACTTTTTCTAAATTTTACAAATTTGATACTTTTGCTTCCTTTGAGGCTTTTTTTGGGAGAAAGGTCTTACAGGCAGTGGTGCCTTCCGTTTAGGTTTCTGCCTTGTCCCTCCCTTCATCCGTGTCCTAAAGCTTTGGTATTGGTATCCCACAAGTAATGGATGAACCCGTGGACTGGATACACCTTACAAGAGAAAACAAAATTTATGCTTACCTGATAAATTTCTTTCTCTTGTGGTGTATCCAGTCCACGGCCCGCCCTGTCACTTTAAGGCAGTTGTTTTTATTTCTTTCATGTAATTAGCAAGAGTCCATGAGCTAGTGACGTATGGGATATACATTCCTACCAGGAGGGGCAAAGTTTCCCAAACCTTAAAATGCCTATAAATACACCCCTCCCCACACCCACAATTCAGTTTTACAAACTTTGCCTCCCGTGGAGGTGGTGAAGTAAGTTTGTGCTAGATTCTACGTTGATATGCGCTTCACAGCAGGCTGGAGCCCGGTTTTCCTCTCAGAGTGCAGTGAATGTCAGAGGGATGTGAAGAGAGTATTGCCTATTTGAATTCAATGGCCTCCTTATACGGGATCTATTTCATAGGTTCTCTGTTATCGGTCGTAGAGATTCATCTCTTACCTCCCTTTTCAGATCGACGATATACTCTTATATACCATTACCTCTACTGATTCTCGTTTAAGTACTGGTTTGGCTTTCTACAACATGTAGATGAGTGTCCTGGGGTAAGTAAGTCTTATTTTCTGTGACACTCTAAAGCTATGGTTGGGCACTTTTTTATAAAGTTCTAAATATATGTATTCAAACATTTATTTGCCTTGACTCAGGATGTTCAACATTTCCTTATTTCAGACAGTCAGTTTCATATTTGGGATAATGCATTTGAATATATCATTTTTATCTTACCTTAAAATTTGACTTTTTCCTGTGGGCTTGTTAGGCTCGCGGGGGCTGAAAATGCTTCATTTTATTGCGTCATTCTTGGCGCGGACTTTCTTGGTGCGAAATTTTTTTTCTATTTCCGGCGTCATACGTGTCGCCGGAAGTTGCATCATTTTTTTTTTTTTTCGTGCCAAAAATGTCGGCGTTCCGGATGTGGTGTCATTTTTGGCGCTAATAGCATTTAGGCGCCAAATATTGTGGGCGTCAAATTTGTCTCCACTTTATTTAAGTCTCATTATTTGTTGCTTCTGGTTGCTAGAAGCTTGTTCACTGACATTTTTTCCCATTCCTGAAACTGTCATTTAAGGAATGTGATCAATTTTGCTTTATATGTTGTTTTTTCTATTACATATTGCAAGATGTCCCACTTTGCAACTGAGTCAGAAGATACTACTGGAAAATCGCTGCCTGGTGCTGGAACTACCAAAGCTAAGTGTATCTGCTGTAAACTTTTGGTAGTTGTTCCTCCAGCTGTTGTTTGTATTAAATGTCATGACAAACTTGTTAATGCAGAAAATATTTCCTTTAGTAAAGTACCATTACCTGTTGCAGTTCCATCAACATCTAATGTTCAGAGTGTTCCTGATAACATAAGAGATTTTGTTTCTGAATCCATTAAGAAGGCTATGTCTGTTATTCCTCCTTCTGGTAAACATAAAAAGTCTTTTAAAACTTCTCTTTATACAGATGAATTTTTAAATGAACCATCATCATTCTGATTTCTAATGATTCTTCTGATACAGAGGATTCTGTCTCAGAGGTTGATGCTGATAAATCGTCATATTTATTTAAAATGGAATTTATCCGTTCTTTACTTAAAGAAGTCCTAATTGCATTAGAAATTGAGGATTCTGGTCCTCTTGATACTAAATCTAAACGTTTAGACAAGGTCTTTAGATCTCCTGTGGTTATTCCAGAAGTTTTTCCTGTTCCTGGTGCTATTTCTGAAGTAATTTCCAGAGAATGGAATAATTTGGGTAATTCATTTACTCCTTCTAAACGTTTTAAGCAATTATATCCTGTACCATCCGACAGATTAGAGTTTTGGGACAAAATCCCTAAAGTTGATGGGGCTATTTCTACCCTTGCTAAACGTACTACTATTCCTACGGCTGATGGTACTTCCTTTAAGGATCCTTTAGATAGGAAAATTGAATCCTTTCTAAGAAAAGCTTATCTGTGTTCAGGTAATCTTCTTAGACCTGCTATATCATTGGCTGATGTTGCTGCAGCTTCAACTTTTTGGTTGGAAACTTTAGCGCAACAAGTAACAGATCATGATTCTCATAATATTATTATTCTTCTTCAACATGCTAATAATTTTATCTGTGATGCCATTTTTGATATTATCAGAGTTGATGTCAGGTTTATGTCTCTAGCTATTTTAGCTAGAAGAGCTTTATGGCTTAAAACTTGGAATGCTGATATGTCTTCTAAATCAACTCTCTACTTTCCCTTTCTTTCCAGGGTAATAAATTATTTGGTTCTCAGTTGGATTCTATTATCTCAACTGTTACTGGTGGGAAAGGAACTTTTTTACCACAGGATAAAAAATCTAAAGGTAAAAACAGGGCTAATAATCGTTTTCGTTCCTTTCGTCTTCAACAAAGAACAAAGCCTGATCCTTCATCCTCAGGAGCAGTTTCAGTTTGGAAACCATCTCCAGTCTGGAATATATCCAAGCCCTTCTAGAAAAGCAAAGCCAGCTTCTAAGTCCACATGAAGGTGCGCCCTCATTCCAGCTCAGCTGGTAGGGGGCAGATTACGTTTTTTCAAAGAAATTTGGATCAATTCTGTTTCACAATCTTTGGATTCAGAACATTGTTTCAGAAGGGTACAGGAATTGGTTCAAGAAGGGTACAGAATTGGTTCCTGCAAAGAGGATTTTTTCTTCCTGTGTCCCAGTAAACCAGTGAAAGCTCAAGCATTTCTGAAATGTGTTTCAGATCTAGAGTTGGCTGGAGTAATTTATGCCAGTTCAGTTTTGGAACAGGGGCTGGGGTTTTATTCGAATCTCTCCATTGTACCCAAGAAGGAGAATTCCTTCAGACCAGTTCTGGATCTAAAAATATTGAATCGTTAAGTAAGGATACCCAACATTCAAAATGGTAACTGTAAGGGACTATATTGCCTTTTGTTCAGCAAGGGCATTATATGTCTACAATAGATTTACAGGATGCATATCTGCATATTCCGATTCAATCCAGCTCACTATCAGTTCCTGAGATTCTCTTTCCTGGACAAGCATTACCAGTTTGTGGCTCTGCCGTTTGGCCTAGCTACAGCTCCAAGAATTTTTACAAAGGTTCACTGTGCCTTCTGTCTGTAATCAGAGAACAGGGTATTGTGGTATTTCCCTTATTTGGACAATATCTTGGTACTTGCTCAGTCTTCACATTTAGCAGAATCTCATACGAATCGACTTGTGGTGTTTCTTCAAGATCATGGTTGGAGGATCAATTCACTAAAAAGTTCATTGATTCCTCAGACAAGGTAACCTTTTTAGGGTTCCAGATAGATTCAGTGTCCATGACTCTATTCTTTGACAGACAAGAGACGTCTAAAATTGATTTCAGCTTGTCGAAACCTTCAGTCACAATCATTCCCCTGTCGGTAGCCTTATGCATGGAAATTCTAGGTCTTATGACTGCCTGCATCGGAAGCGATCCCCTTTGCTCGTTTTCACATGCAACCTCTTCAGCTCTGTATGCTGAACCAATGTGCAGGGATTACACAAAGATATCTCAGTTAATATCTTTTAAAACCGATTGTCCGACATTCTCAGACATGGTGGACAGATCACCATCGTTTAATTCAGGGGGCTTCTTTTGTTCTTCCCGACCTGGACTATAATCTCAACAGATGCAAGTCTTACAGGTTGGGGCGCTGTGTGGGGTCTCTAACCGGCACAAGGGGTTTGGGAATCTCAGGAGGTGAGATTACCGATCAATATTTTGGAACTCCGTAGCAATTTTCAGAGCTCTTCAGTCTTGGCCTCTTCTGAAGAGAGAATCGTTCATTTGTTTTCAGACAGACAATGTCACAACTGTGGCATACATCAATCATCAAGGAGGGACTCACAGTCCTCTGGCTATGAAAGAAGTATCTCGAATTCTGGTTTGGGCGGAATCCAGCTCCTGTCTAATCTCTGCGGTTCATATCCCAGGTATAGACAATTGGGAAGCGGATTATCTCAGTCGCCAAACGTTGCCTCCGGGCGAATGGTCTCTTCACCCAGAGGTATTTCTTCAGATTGTTCAAATGTGGGAACTCCCAGAAATAGATCTGATGGCTTCTCATCTAAACAAGAAACTTCCCAGGTATCTGTCCAGATCCCGGATCCTCAGGCGGAGCCAGTGGATGCATTATCACTTCCTTGGAAGTATCATCCTGCCTATATCTTTCCGCCTCTAGTTCTTCCAAGAGTGATCTCCAAGATTCTGAAGGAATGCTCGTTTGTTCTGCTGGTAGCTCCAGCATGGCCTCACAGGTTTTGGTATGCGGATCTTGTCCGGATGGCCTCGTGCCAGCCGTGGACTCTTCCGTAAAGACCAGACCTTCTGTCACAAGGTCCTTTCTTCCATCAGGATCTCAAATCCTTAAATTTAAAGGTCTGGAGATTGAACGCTTGATTCTTGGTCAAAGAGGTTTCTCTGACTCTGTGATTAATACTATGTTACAGGCTCGTAAATCTGTATCTAGAGAGATATATTATAGAGTCTGGAAGACTTATATTTCTTGGTGTCTTTCTCATCATTTTTCCTGGCATTCTTTTAGAATTCCGAGAATTTTACAGTTTCTTCAGGATGGTTTAGATAAAAGGTTTGTCCGCAAGTTCCTTGAAAGGACAAATCTCTGCTCTTTCTGTTCTTTTTCACAGAAAGATTGCTAATCTTCCTGATATTCATTGTTTTGTACAAGCTTTGGTTCGTATAAAACCTGTCATTAAGTCAATTTCTCCTCCTTGGAGTTTGAATTTGTTCTGAGGGCTCTTCAAGCTCCTCCTTTGAACCCATGCAGTCATTGGACATTAAATTACTTTCTTGGAAAGTTTTGTTCCTTTGGCCATCTCTTCTGCCAGAAGAGTCTCTCGAATTATCGCTCTTTCTTCTTGTGAGTCTCCTTTTCTGATTTTTCATCAGGATAAGGCGGTGTTGCGAACTTCTTTTGAATTTTTACCTAAGGTTGTGAATTCCAACAACATTAGTAGAGAAATTGTGGTTCCTTCATTATGTCCTAATCCTAAGAATTCTAAGGAGAAATCGTTGCATTCTTTGGATGTTGTTAGAGCTTTGAAATATTATGTTGAGGCTACTAAGTCTTTCCGTAAGACTTCTAGTCTATTTGTCATCTTTTCCGGTTCTAGGAAAGGTCAGAAAGCTTCTGCCATTTTTCTGGGATCTTGGTTGAAATCCTTAATTCACCATGCTTATGTCGAGTCGGGTAAAACTCCGCCTCAAAGGATTACAGCTCATTCTACTAGGTCAGTTTCTACTTCCTGGGCGTTTAGGAATGTGGCTTCGGTTGATCAGATTTGCAAAGCAGCAACTTGGTCCTCTTTGCATACTTTTACTAAATTCTACCATTTTGATGTGTTTTCTTCTTCCTGAAGCAGTTTTTGGTAGAAAGTACTTCAGGCAGCGGTTTCAGTTTGAATCTTCTGCTTATGTTTTCATTAAACTTTATTTTGGGTGTGGATTATTTTCTGCAGGAATTGGCTGTCTTTATTTTATCCCTCCCTCTCTAGGACTCTTGCGTGGAAAGAATCCACATCTTGGGTAGTCATTATCCCATACGTCACTAGCTCATGGACTCTTGCTAATTACATGAAAGAAAACATAATTTATGTAAGAACTTACTTGATAAATTCATTTCTTTCATATTAGCAAGAGTCCATGAGGCCCACCCTTTTTGGTGGTTATGATTTTTTTGTATAAAGCACAACTATTCCAATTCCTTATTTTATATGCTTTCGCACTTTTTTATCACCCCACTTCTTGGCTATTCGTTAAACTGATTTGTGGGTGTGGTGAGGGGTGTATTTATAGGCATTTTGAGGTTTGGGAAACTTTGCCCCTCCTGGTAGGAATGTATATCCCATAACGTCACTTGCTCATGGACTCTTGCTAATATGAAAGAAATGAAATTTATCAGGTAAGTTCTTACATAAATTATGTTTTTTAAACTACAGTCACCACTGCACCCCTATATTTTCTCCTTTGTCTTGTCTTCGGTCGAATGACTGGAGGTGGGGTTAGGGGAGGAGCTATATAGACAGTTGTGGGTGTTCTCTCATGCAACTTCCTGTTGGGAAGGAGAATATCCCACAAGTAATGGATGAACCCGTGGACTGGGATACACCACCAGAGAGAGAAATGTATCAGGTAAGCATATATTTTTATTTTCATGGTGTTCCACTCATGATTATTCCTGGCAGTTTACTAGAATTCCTAGGATTCTTCTATTTCTTCAGGATGGTTTGGATAAAGGTTTGTATCGCCAATACTTTGAAAGGACAAATCTCTGCTCTTTCTGTTTTATTTTCACAGAAAGATTGCTAATTTCCTGATATTCATTGTTTTGTACAGCTTTGACTCTTATCAAACCTGCTATTAAATATATCTCTCCTCCTTGGAGTCTAAATTTGGTATTAAAGACTCTGCAGGCTCCCCCTTTTGAGCCTATGCATTCTTTGGGCTTTAAACTACTTTCTTGGAAAGTATTATTTCAATTGGCTATCTCTTCTGCTAGAAGAGTTTCTGAATTGTCTGCTCTCTTGTGAGTCTCCTTATCTGATTTTCCATCAAGATAAAGCTTTTTTGTGGACTTTAATTGGAAATTTATTGTTCCTTTCTTGTGTCCTAATCCTAAGAATACTCTTGAAAGATCTTTGCATTCTTTGGATGTGGTAAGAGGTTTGAAATATTATGTTGATACGAATAAGGTTTTCAGAAAGACTCTAGTCTATTTGTTATTTTTCTGGTTCCAGAAAGGTCAGAATGCTCAGAAATTTCAACCAAGATGCCAAAGAAATGACAGATTTACAATAGCTTATTTGGAGCAGGCCAGTCCTCCGCCTCAGAGAATTACAGCTCTTCTACTAGATCAGTTGCTACATCTTGGGCTTTCAAGAATGAAGCTTCAGTTGATCTAATCTGCAAAGCAGCCGCTTGTTCCTCTTTGCATACTGTTACAAAATTTTACTATTTTTATGTTTTTGCTTCTTCGGAAGCAACTTTTGGTAGACAGGTTCTTCATGCAGCTGTCTCAGTTTGATTCTAGTGCCTATTTAAGTTTTTTGAATTTTTAAGAAAACATAATTATTTTTTTAGGATTAATTTTTTCAGCAGAAATAGCTGTTTTTATTTTATCTCTGCCTTTGTTACTCGTGGACTTCCACATCTTAGGTATTATATCCCATCAGTAACAAGCTCATGGACTCTCGTCACCTATAAGAAAACATTTATGTAAGAAACTAACCTGATTTATTTCTTTCATGGTGGCGAAAGTCCACGAGACCCACCCATTTTTGGGGGGGTTATGATTTTTTGTATAAAGCACTTTATCCTGTTTCTCTTTTTTTATGCTTTTACTCCTTTTTTACACCTCACTATCTTGGCTATATGTTAAACTGAGGTATGAGTGAGGTGGCAGGTGTATTTATAGGCATTTGATGTTTAAGAAACTTTTCCCCCTTCTGGTAGGAATGTATATCTCATCAGTAACAAGCTTGTGGACTCTCGCCACCATGAAATAAATAAATTTAGATATAGATAAGTTCTTACATAAATTATGTTTTTGCTGTCAAGGGTCTCAGGAAACCCTGTAAAGAGATTTGCTTTCCTCCGCTCTGTGGACAACCTCCTCGCAATGGGCTTAGTAATTCCAGTTCCCCCAGCATTAAGAGGAAAATGGTTCTACTTAAACCTCTTTGTGGTTTCCAAGAAGAAAGGCACGTTCCGTGCTATTTTGGAATTTAATGGACAAATTTGTAAGGTTTCCCACCTTCATGATGTAAATGATTAGGTCCATTCTTCCCCTAGTACAAGAGGGTAATTTCCTGTCCACAATAGACCCAAAGGACAAGTACCTTTTACGTTCTGATCCACAAAGATCATTACCATTTCGCTTTCTTATACATGCACTTACAGTTTGTTGCGCTTTCATTCGGACTTGCTGCAGCACAGCGAGTGTACACCAAGGTGCTGGGAGCTTTACTGGCTTTGGTTCGTCTTCAGGGGATTGCAGTGGCCCCTTACTTGGAGAACATTTGTGTCTTCAGGTGCATGGTTGGAAGGTCAACCTAGAAAAGTACTCTCTCGTTCCGGCTAAGAGTGTAAACTTTCTGGGAACAATAAAAGACTGTCAGTATGCACATATATTTCAAAGATCAAAGCAGAGAGAAGCTTCAGAAGGCATGTTGTCTGCAGACTCTTCACTCAGGGGAGTGGTCACTGAATCGGGAGTTTTTTCTGGAAGTAACTCACAGATCGATTGTTTGACATAGATCTGATTGCTTCTTGCTTCAATGCCAAGCACTCAAGGTATCGATCCAGGTCCAGGGATGCTCAGGTGGAGCTAGTTGATTCTCTTGCGGTTCTGTGGAACTTTAACCTGTTTTATCTGTGCCCACTAATTATCCTTCTTCCCTGGGTTGTAGCCTGGATCAAGCTGGAGTAAATGCCAACTGTTCTGATAGTACGTTCATGGCCACGCCGGACATGGTACGCAGACCAAGTGAGCATATTGTCTGCTCCTTCTTGGTGGTTGCTTCTTTGTCATGATCTGTTGTCTCCAGCATTGTTCCTTTAACAAAATCTAGATACTCTGAGGCTGAATGCCTGGAGATTGAACGGTTGATTTTGGCTCGGAGGCTTTTCTGACAATGTGATTGATACTCTTATACAGGCCGTCACGCCTGTCACCAGACTAATCCACTACAAGGTCTAGAGAACTTGCCTACACTGGTGTGCCAGCAAGGTTTTTCTTGGCTTAGAGTGTATTCTTCAGTTTCTCCAGGAAGGTCTGTAGAAAGGCCTGTCAGCCAGTTCAATCAAGGGTCAGATCTCTGCCCTCTTGATTTTGTTTCAAAAAAGTTTGCTCGTTTGCCTGATGATCAACAGTCTGTTCAGGATTTGGCTCAAATTAGACATTTTTTAAAAATATTTTGCTCCTCCGTGTAGCCTAAATTTAGTTCTTAAGGTTCTTCAATTTGAGCCTCTGCATTCTGTGGATGTCAAGTGGCTTACTTGTAACGTGGTCTTTCTATTGGTGGTTTCTTCTGCTCGCAGAGTATCAGAACTTTCTGCTTTGATGTGTGTTCCTCCGTATTTGGTGATCCATCATGATAAGGCTGTTTTGAGGGCTCAAACAGGCTTTTTATTTTAAGTGGTGAATACTTGAAATATCAATCAGGAGATTGTGGTTCCTTCTCTTTCTCCCAACCCGTCTTTCTCCAAGGTGAAACTATTACACAATTTGGACGTGCTCAGAGCGTTGAAGTTCTAACTACTAAGGAGTTTCATCAATCTTCGTTATTAGTCATCCTGTATACTGGTAAGCTCAAGTGGCAAAGACCTTAGCAGTTACTATTTCCTTTTGCATGAGAAGTTTGATCCATACAGCCTACAGGGAAGCAGGTCAGGAGCCCCCTTTGAGAATCACCGCACTTTCTACCTGTGCTTTGTCTACTACTTGGGCATTTAAGAATGAGGCTTCAGTTGAGCAGATCTGCAAAGCTGCAACACGATCTTCATTACACACTTTCACAAAGTTCTACAAATTTAATGTTTTTGCCTCAGCGGAGGCATTCTTTGGAAGAAGGGTTCCACAATCGGTGGTACTTATTACTGCCTCCACTACTTTTTCCCACCTGAACCTTCTTGAACTCCACAGCTTGGGTATTGGTTTCCCATGGGTTATGAATGTTCTTGTGGACTCTTACTGCCATTAGAAGAAAAATAAAAATGATGCTTACCTGATAATTTCCTTTTCTTCTTGGAGTCAACGACCTCACCCAGATACTAATAGGTAGTGGCGGCGGTATTTTTTTCCCAATCTCTGGCTTAACAAATTTATTTTAGGAGTCTAGGAGCCAACCAAAATACTTAGGAGCCAGATTATTTATTTTGTTCTTTAATGTGTGTGTATATATGTGTGTATGTGTATGTATCTCTTTGTGTGTGTGTGTGTCTCTGTGTTTGTGTATGTATCTGTGTGTGTATATCTGTATGTATGTGTCTGTGTTTATCTATGTATGTATCTGTGTGTGTATTTTTGTATGTGTATTTGTGTGTATGTGTGTATGTATTTGTGTATGTGTGTATGTATTGCTGTGTATGGGCGTGTGTGTGTGTCAATTTCCTCCCCCTTCCTGAACTTCAGTGTGGTACAGGGTAATAGCACATTGCAGAAAAGTTAAGTCAGGGCTTAACAAATTTATTTTAAGTCTAGGAGCCAACCAAAATACTTTTAGGAGCCAGATTTGTTTTCTTTAATAAATGTGTGTATATATATATATATATATATATATATATATATATATATATATATATATATTGTGTGTGTGTGTGTGCGCATTGAGACACTGTAGAAATTTTTTTACTAAAAAAATCTCATTGCAGAAAATAAATAAAAGTTCTGCCTTTGGGATCCTCGGCTGAATTTCTTGATGGTAGGGGAAGTGAGAGAGATATTTATAGTCTTGTTTGGGGTGTCTTTGCCTTCTCCTTGTTGCCAGGTAGAGTAATTCCCATTAGAGAAACTTCTTGATTTGCAATCTGAACATAACTATATGATACACAGTTTTGCTATTATAGATTTGCTATGTCTGTATCATGAATAGAACCACCCGGAAAAATTTATGTCAACATATTACAGTCCTTTTGGACAATGCAATGTCTTGGCAGTATAATTGTAATGACATAATAGCTAAATGGTTTTCCTTGGAGGTGATAGCCATCTTATAGAGCCAGATTTAACATATAGGGTTGGACATATTCGCCTCTCTCCATCCAGCTTCTCTTCTAACAGGAAACAATACGATTTTGAATTCTCCTTTATTACAAAGTTAATTATATAAGTGGCTTGGAACTTTCTAGCTCCTGAAGAGCACTATTTTTTATGTACCCGGGTTCCTATATAGACTAATTATTACATATATCTATTTGCTACTTAGATAGCACAAAAGGCTGCAATGCATTGCAAATAAGTGTTGAAGTCTAGGTTTAGAAAATGAGCAGATAACTTTGCTCTTATTACAAATTGAAACAGTGCAACCCTAAGGGGTTTATCTAATATACAGGATATTTAATAATGGGTTGTTTTTTTCTCTCTGGAGTGGGTAATATAAAATGAAAGGACTTTTTTTTCTTCTCTTTTTTTTTCCTTTGATGAGATTTTATGAATAAGTTTATTTAGGATAACATATCTTTTTATCTCCACATAGTAATTTAAATCAAATGAAAGGAAGTCCATATATACGAAAAACAGTTCCTTTTGCTGGATCTTCATTTTCTCTGCATGAGAATATCATTTAAGCTTGTGGCGATCATAGTAGTTATCGTATAGTCACAGAACAAATATCAGATAACATGAAATTTTAAACAAATGAACAACTTCAAAACTTTGATGTATTATAGTTACTTTATATGGCTATAAAATTTTGCTGCTGTATTGTTAAACATTCAAATTTTCTACAAAAGAAAACAAAACAGGTTTAATTGTCAGTAAAGAAAAGCCAGATACTTGATTTTGAGAATCTCTAAAAGATGTAATGATCTCAATATGTTAGATCCTTTCCATTAAATTAGTGCACAACTATGTAACTTAGTTAAAAGGATGGGGTAATTTACTTAACTGCTGGACTTTTGGGTCTATAATCCCCTGTATGATTCCCAAAAGAATAACATGTCTTGATACATTTTTAACCTATTCGTTTTTAAATAGTAGTATCTTTCAAGTAATATTGTATTTTGGACTTTTTCCCTCCATGCCTCCATAGAGGGCATAGAGGTTGATTTCAATATGACACTATCGGAGTGGGTAAGATATTGCTGAATAGAATTAAGTTAATTTATTTTAGGATTGCAATCCAATAGTTTTTCACTATATGGCACGACCACCAAATATGACACATGTTCCCTTATCTGAATTACATCTCAAGCATCTGTCAGAGGCTTCTGGAAAATATATTTATTTTGTCTTGGTGTTAAGTACCAGTGCATAGGTTGAGTGGGCAGAGTGTGCCGTGTTCCTAAAGATATCCTGCCATTTTTGTGTGTGTATTCCTCTGCAAGTTCACCTTCCTATATTCCTACATATTTATGGGGTTTAGGTAAAATAGCAGCGATAATGGAGTTATAGGTGGAAGAGATGATCCCTTTTTGTGGGAAACTAAAGCAACACATTTGCTCAAAATTGGTGAGAGGTCTTAAGTTTGGCCTGTCTCTGTGTGTGTTTATATAATGATTAATTTGGTGATACTGCATCCAAGGTTTAAAGAACCCCTTACCCAAATCCTTAATATCTGATTTAGGTTTTAGTTTATTTGAATAAAATAATATAGTGGTAGGGATAAGCCTGTTTATACTAAGGTCCTTGTCTAGTCGGTGTTTCAATCCCTCTAGATTCTCAGGATTTTTTAGAATTGGTGTCAGGGGAGAGTGTAAGCTTGATATGCTTTTTGTATTGTTTGGGGAGAACCGTTACATATGCTTGGAGCATTGTGTTCAGAAAGTAGCCTCTGTCATCTATTTGGTGAAATGTCTTTAATAAATGTAGTGTTAGGAGGTTGCTATATAATTTGTAATAAGAGCCAGAAAATCCGTTAGGGCCTGGCGCTTTATCTTTTTACAGAGTCTAAATGGCTTAGAGTATCTCAATTTTTCTGTTTGGGGATTATAGCATCTTACTATCATCTACTGAAATTGAAGATTCGTGTATGGTATCTTTGTAAGCATTTCACTTGATTGTATGGTCTGTTTGAAGTCTGTTAGGGAATAGCTTGTACAGGGAATGATAATACTTCGTAAAAGTTTCAGCTATCTGTTTTGTATCTTCTGCTTTAGAACAGTCGGGTTTGGTAATGGAGTGTATATGACTTTTAGCCTATTTAGTTTTGAGAACTCTAGCTAGTAGTTGCCCCCCGGTTTGTTTGCATCACAGTAAAATTGTATTTTTAGCTTAAAAGCCGTTGTTTGTGCTTTTCTATGTAAATGGGAAGTCATCTTATCTATATAGAATTTCAATAATTGTTGGAGCTTTTCGTCAAGAGGAGACAGTTTATGCAAGTAATCTAAATGTTAAAGTCAATTGGCTATATGCATGTATTCCTCTCTATGTATTTTATTTCTGGTGGACTTAATTTTTATTAATACCCCCTTAATATAGCTTTTATGATTTTCCCAAATGGTTGCTGGATCAATATCATTGTTAATGTTGTTACAGAAAAAGTCTTAATTCTGTTTCAAGCTTTTCTCTTGCAAGGTGTATCCAGTCCACAGATTCATCCTTTACTTGTGGGATATTCTCATTCCCTACAGGAAGTGGCAAAGAGAGCACACAGCAAAGCTGTCCATATAGCTCCCCCTCTAGCTCCACCCCCCATTCATTCTCTTTGCCGGCTCTAAGCACTAGGGTCTCTCTACGGGAGGCAGGGCCGTCTTTAATACTGACTGGACCCTGGGCAAACATTTTCTTGCCCCCCCCCATGCAATTTCGCTCTCCACCCCAATATCCCAAAAAAACAACTAAATCAATTTATTTTATATATTTTTTTTTAATGATTAGCCCAGCAGTGGATGATCCACTGCTGGGCTAATCATTAAAAAAATGCAATATGTGAAACTGGACCTAAGCAGTACTAATAAATAAATAAATATATAAATTCCTCCACTCTGGATTAATTTTATATGCTTTTGAATCTGATTCTGGTGTGAGGTTAGCTGGTTAAAGAGATTTAAGGCAGCCAACAGGAGCAAAGCAAGGTAAAGACTGAGGCGGAAGCATAGAGGTGCAGACAGATATAAGTTTACTGACTGGAACAGTAGAACTACTATGGGAAGCTGTAAAATCTGAAACAGAGAGAAATAAAAACTATAAAAATAAACCTTACCCTAATGTGTGAAGTATCAGCATGACACTATACATCAGCCACAGCAGCACATGTCACTACTTTGCTAGGAACAAGTTCCCTCTCATCCTGCACTAGACAATGCTGCATGGGGGAGGGTTATGTGTACACTCACTTATTCTTTTCACTGACACCTTTCTACAAAGTACTGTTTTCCTAACCAACTTCAGTTAGTTGATCTTAGAGCCACAGTAGAAAGAGCAGGGCTAAGGGGACCAGCAGACTGGATGCTGTCAGCCCAAGGCTGCATGGATACAGATGAGTCACAGCCTCAAGACTGAAGAGAGCAGTGTGTGCAGCTGCACAGATGCTCAAATCCTCACGTGCCTGCCACTCCAGCTTTCTGCTGCATGCGCCTATAGTGAGCCCTACCCAGAAACAATCTCCACCACCAGAGCAGTTACCTGGTGACATTAGTAACCCCAGCAGGACCTTTTCTGATGCAGTGGCATTGACTGGAGGCCTAGTTAGGGCTTAGCATCCAGTGCTGAACAGTGCACATCTAAAACAGCACATGGCACTAGCTTGGAATGTCACATGACATCGGCATGGTCTGGCACAGTTTCTCACAAATAAATATAAGCAGAGAACTTTTGACTGTGACAATATTAGGACTGACTGTGTGTGTCCTCCATGTCACATGACATCAGCAGTCTGGCATGAACTAAAAAAAAAATTTTTTTTTTTTTTTTTTTAGGACTCTTGGGCCCCTCAACAAAGACTGGGCCCAGGGCAGCTGCCCCTTTTGCCCTGTGTTAAAGACGGTCCTGACGGGAGGGTAAAGTGAATGTGGTGTTAGAATTATAGTTTTTATTATCTTCAATCAAAAGTTTATTTTAAATGGTACCGGCTTGTACTATTTACTCTCTAGCAGAAAAGTGATGAAGATTTCTGCTGAGAGGAAAATGATTTTAGCATGTTGTAACTAAAATCCACTGCTGTTCCCACACAGGACTGAGGAGTACCAGAAAACTTCAGTTGGGGGGAACGGTTTGCAGGGTAATCTGCAATGAGTTATGTTCAGTCATTTATTTCTAGACAAGACTGAGATAATGCTAGAAGGGACTGACAATATCCCCATGAGGGGAGGGTAAGCTATGTTCACAGACTTAGTAAGGAATTGAATGCTTACATAACAGGGCTAATTATGCTGGTTGACACTGATTCAGGGCAATCGATTGTTTATTCAAGAAAAATATCATTTGTAGACACTTTGAAAGTCCTTTTGGGGTTCTTTCTGGGGTTATTACCCACATGGCTGGTTTTTAGTCACTTAAGAGTTATCTACTAGGCCTTACAACTCCGGAGTAGAGTGGGAGGGGCCTAATTTCGCGTCTCAGATGCGCAGTTAGAATTGCAGAGAAGTTCATACTGCTTCACATGGAGGGTCCTGCTGTTTGAGGGCCTTATAGAAGCTAGATTCCCCCAAATCTGATCCCTAAGGGCAGGTAGGGCCACAGCAAGGCTCTGGCAAGGTGCTGTACTATTTTTAACCGGGTGTTGGCTTTAGGCTGCTCCGGTTTGGGCATTAAGGGGTTAATCGCTTTGAAACTTGTGGTGCAATCTTATTAAGGCTTTAGGTACATACTGTGAAAATTTCAGGAGAATTGCTGCATTTTTCACTGTTTTGTAAAATTGTGTGCTCTTTTTATCTCTTAAAGGCACAGTAACATTTTTTTTCAAATTGTGTTTTTTATTTGATTAAAGTGATTTCCAAGCCTGCTTGTATATATTTCTAGTCTATTAAACATGTCTGACATTAAGGAAAATCCTTGTTCAATGTGTTTAGAAGCCATGGTGGAACCCCCTCTCAGAATATGTCCCACTTGTACTGATATGTCTATACACTTTAAAGATCATATTGCTGCACTTAAAAATGTGGCCCAAGATGATTCTCAGACTGAAGGTAATAAGGGTAGCCCGTCTGCCTCTCCCCAAGTGTCACAACCAGTTACGCCCGTGCAAGCGAAGCCTAGTACCTCTAGTGCGTCTAACCCTTTTACATTACAAGACTTAGCGGCAGTCATGGATAATTCTCTTACAGCCTTCTTATCTAAACTGCCTGTGTTACCCGCAAAGCGTGATAGCTCCGTTTTACGAAACAGATTATGAGCATTCTGACGCTTTGGTAGCCGTATCCGATATACCCTCACAATGCTCTGAAGTGGGAGCGAGGGATTTGATGTCTGAGGGAGAAGTCTCTGATTCAGGAAGGGTTCCTCCTCAGACAGATTCAGATACATTGGCTTTTAAATTTAAACTAGAACACCTCCGCGTTTTGCTTAGGGAGGTATTAGCTACTCTGGATGACTGCGACCCTTTGGTGATCCCAGAGAAATTGTGTAAAATGGACAAGTACCTAGAGGTCCCTGTTTACACGGATACGTTTCCGGTCCCTAAGGGGATTGCGGATATCGTTACTAGGGAGTGGGATAGACCAGGTGTTCCCTTTGCTCCCCCTCCTGTTTTTAAGAAAATCTTCCCTATACCTGACCCTGTGCAGGACTCGTGGCAGACGGTCCCTAAGGTGGAGGGGGCTATTTCTACACTTGCTAAACGCACAACCATACCAATTGAAGACAGTTGTGCTTTTAAAGACCCTATGGATAAGAAGTTAGAGGGGTTACTTAAAGGGACAGTAAACCTTAAAAATAATGTTATATAATTCTGCACATAGTGCAGAATTATATAACATTATATTAGCCAAATATTATTTAAACGTAATTTCCCCCATTAATTTTTAAAAGAAAGCGCTGTTTCACAGACCCGCTCTCTGCTGAGCGGGTCTGTTATATTTCCTCAGCGCATCGGGCCAGTGCTTTCTTTTAAAAATTAATAGGGGAAATTACATTTAAATAATATTTGGCTAATATAATGTTATATAATTCTGCACTATGTGCAGAATTATATAACATTATTTTTAAGGTTTACTGTCCCTTTAAGAAAATTTTTGTTCAACAAGGTTTTCTTCCCCAACCTATTGCCTGCATTATTCCTGTAACTACTGCAGCTGCTTTCTGGTTTGAGGCGCTGGAAGACTTGCTCCAGACGGAGACCTCATATGAGGAAATTATGGATAGAATTAAGGCTCTAAAGCTAGCTAATTCTTTTTTCACTGATGCCGCTTTCCAAATAGCTAAGTTAGCGGCAAAAAATTCAGGTTTCGCCATTTTGGTGCGCAGGGCGCTATGGCTAAAGTCCTGGTCGGCCGATGTGTCGTCTAAATACAAGCTTTTGAACATTCCTTTCAAAGGAAAGACCCTCTTCGGGCCTGAATTGAAAGAGATTATTTAAGATATCACCGGGGGGAAAAGGCCATGCTCTCCCTCAGGACAAGCCCTTTAAGACAAAGAACAAAGCTAATTTTCGTTCCTTTCGCAATTTCAGGAACGGCCCCGCTTCATCCTCTCCGGCCTCAAAGCAAGAGGGTAACGCTTCACAGCCCAAGGCAACTTGGAATCCTTATCAGGGCTGGAATAAGGGTAAACAGGCCAAAAAGCCTGCAGCTGCCACCAAGACAGCATGAAGGGGTAGCCCCCGATCCGGGACCGGATCTAGTAGGGGGTAGACTCTCTCTCTTCGCTCAGGCCTGGGCAAGAGATGTACACGATCCTTGGGCATTAGAGATTGTAGCCCAGGGATACCTTCTAGAATTTAAGGACTCTCCTCCAAGGGGAAGGTTCCACATTTCTCGTCTGTCTACAGATCAGACAAAGAAAGAGGCGTTTTTACGCTGTGTAGAAGATCTACTTACAGTGGGAGTGATCCACCCAGTTCCAATTGCAGAACAAGGACTGGGGTTTCTCCAACATTGGTGTGTCCAGTCCACGGCGTCATCCTTACTTGTGGGAATATCTCTTCCCCAACAGGAAATGGCAAAGAGTCTCAGCAAAGCTGGCCATATAGTCCCTCCTAGGCTCCGCCCACCCCAGTCATTCTCTTTGCCGTTGCACAGGCAACATCTCCACGGAGATGGTTAAGAGTATGTGGTGTTTAGTTGTAGTTTTTTATTCTACTATCAAGAGTTTGTTATTTTAAAATAGTGCTGGTATGTACTATTTACTCTGAAACAGAAAAAGATGAAGAATTCTGTTTGTGAGAGGAAGATGATTTTAGCAGACAGTAACTAAAATCGTTTGCTGTTTCCACATAGGACTGTTGAGATGAAGTAACTTCAGTTGGGGGAAACAGCAGACTTTTCTGCTTAAGGTATGACTAGCCATATTTCTAACAAGACTGTGTAATGCTGGATGGCTGTCATTTCCCCTCATGGGGACCGGTAAGCCATTTTCTTAGTCTCAAACAGAATAAAGGGCTTAATATGGGCTAAAAAACTGGTAGACACTTTTATGGGCAAAATCGATTGCTTTATTTGGGCATTTTATACATGTTTATGCTGGTAATTCACACTTATAAACTTGGGGAACATTTTTTAACGTCAGGCACTGTGTTAGACACCTTTTCCAGTCAGGAAGGGCCTTCCCAGTTGTAGGCTGAGCCTCATTTTCGCGCCATTACTGCACAGTTACTTTTGAGAGCAAGACATGCAGATGCATGTGTGAGGATCTGAAAGTAGTTGGAAAAGTTCCTAGAAGGCTTCATTTGGTATCGTATTCCCCCCTGGGTTTGGTAAAGTCGCAGCAAAGGCTGTAGCTGGGACTGTAGAGGGGTTAAAACTGTAACCGGCTCCGGTTTCGTTATTTTAAGGGTTAAAGCTCTGAAAATTGGTGTGCAATACTTTGAATGCTTTAAGACACTGTGGTGAAATTTTGGTATATTTTGAACAATTCCTTCATACTTTTTCACATATTCAGTAATAAAGTGTGCTCTGTTTAAAATTTAAAGAGACAGTAACGGTTTTGTTTTGAAACGGTTTTTGTGCTTTATTGACAAGTTTAAGCCTGTTTAACATGTCTGTACCTTCAGATAAGCTATGTTCTATATGTATGAAAGTCATGTGTCTCCCCCTTCAAAATTGTGTGATAATTGTGCCATAGCGTCCAAACAAAGTAAGGACAGTACTGCCACAGATAATGAAGTTGCCCAAGATGATTCATCAGATGAAGGGAGTAGACATGGTTCTACATCATCTCCTTCTGTGTCTATACCAGTTTTGCCCACGCAGGAGGCCCCTAGTACTTCTAGCGCGCCAATGCTTATTACTATGCAACAATTGACGGCAGTAATGGATAACTCCATAGCAAATATTTTATCCAAAATGCCTGCATATCAGAGAAAGCGCTGAAGAGCAGGAGGGTGCTGATGATAATTGCTCTGTCATACCCTCACACCAATCTGAAGGGGCCATGAGGGAGGTTTTGTCAGATGGGGAAATTACAGATTAAGGAAAAATTTCTCAACCGGCTGAACCTGATGTTGTGACATTTAAATTTAAATTAGAGCATCTCCGCGCACTGCTTAAGGAGGTTTTATCTACTCTGGATGATTGTGACAACCTGGTCATTCCAGAAAAATTATGCAAGATGGACAAGTTCCTAGAGGTTCCGGTGCACCCCGACGCTTTTCCTATACCCCAGCGGGTGGCGGACATAGTGAATAAGGAGTGGGAGAAGCCCGGCATACCTTTTGTCCCCCCTCCTATATTTAAAAAATTATTTCCTATGGTCGACCCCAGAAAGGACTTATGGCAGACAGTCCCTAAGGTCGAGGGGGCAGTTTCTACTCTAAACAAGCGCACTACTATTCCTATCGAGGATAGTTGTGCTTTCAAAGATCCTATGGATAAAAAATTGGAGGGTTTGCTTAAAAAGATTTTTGTACAGCAAGGTTACCTTCTGCAACCCATTTCGTGCATTGTTCCTGTCACTACAGCAGCGTGGTTCTGGTTCGAGGAACTAGAAAAGTCGCTTAGTAGAGAGACTCCATATGAGGAGGTTATGGATAGAGTTCACGCACTTAAGTTGGCTAATTCTTTTATTTTAGATGCCGCTTTGCAATTAGCTAGATTAGCGGCGAAAAATTCAGGGTTTGCAATTGTGGCGCGCAGAGCGCTTTGGCTAAAGTCTTGGTCAGCGGATGTATCATCCAAGACAAAATTGCTTAATATCCCCTTCAAGGGTAAAACTCTCTTTGGGCCATAATTGAAAGAGATTATCTCAGACATCACTGGGGGAAAGGGCCACACCCTCCCACAAGATAGGCCTTTCAAGGCCAAGAATAAGTCTAATTTTCGTTCCTTTCGTAATTTCAGGAACGGACCAGCCTCTAATTCTGCATCCTCTAAGCAAGAGGGTAATGCTTCACAGACCAAACCAGCCTGGAAACCGATGCAAGGCTGTAACAAGGGTAAGCAGGCCAAGAAGCCTGCTGCTGCTAACAAAACAGCATGAAGGAGTAGCCCCCGATCCGGGACCGGATCTAGTGGGGGGCAGACTCTCTCTCTTTGCTCAGGCTTGGGCAAGAGATGTTCAGGATCCCTGGACGCTAGAAATAGTTTCTCAGGGTTATCTTCTGGAATTCAAGGAACTACCCCCAAGGGGAAGGTTTCACATGTCTCACTTATCCTCAAATCAAATAAAGAGACAGGCATTCTTACATTGTGTAGAAGACCTGTTAAAGATGGGAGTGATACACCCAGTTCCAATGGCGGAACAAGGAATGGGATTTTACTCAAATCTGTACGTAGTTCCCAAAAAAGAGGGAACCTTCAGACCAATTCTGGATTTAAAAATCCTAAACAAATTTCTCAGAGTACCATCGTTCAAAATGGAAACCATTCGAACGATTCTACCTACAATCAAGGAAGGTCAATTTATGACTACCGTGGATCTAAAGGATGCGTACCTACATATTCCTATCCACAAAGAACATCATCAGTTCCTAAGGTTCGCCTTTCTGGACAAACATTACCAGTTTGTGGCCCTCCCATTCGGGTTAGCCACTGCTCCAAGGATTTTCACAAAGGTACTCGGGTCCATTCTAGCGGTTCTAAGACCGAGGGGCATTGCAGTAGTACCATACTTGGACGACATTCTAATTCAAGCGTCGTCCCTTTCAAAGGCAAAGGCTCATACAGACATCGTTCTGGCCTTTCTCAGATCTCACGGATGGAAGGTGAACATAGAAAAAAGTTCTCTGTCTCCATCGACAAGAGTTCCCTTCTTGGGAACAATAATAGATTCTTTAGAAATGAGGATTTTTCTGACAGATGTCAGAAAGTCAAAACTTCTAAGCGCTTGTCAAGTTCTTCATTCTCTTCCACGTCCTTCCATAGCTCAGTGCATGGAAGTAGTAGTGTTGATGGTTGCAGCAATGGACATAGTTCCTTTTGCGCGAATTCATCTAAGACCATTACAACTGTGCATGCTGAAACAGTGGAATGGGGACTATACAGACTTGTCTCCAGTGATTCAAGTAGATCAGAAGACCAGAGATTCACTCCGTTGGTGGCTAACCCTGGACCACCTATCCCAGGGAATGAGCTTCCGCAGACCAGAGTGGGTCATCGTCACGACCGACGCCAGTCTAGTGGGCTGGGGCGCGGTCTGGGAATCCCTGAAAGCTCAGGGACTATGGTCTCGGGAAGAGTTTCTTCTCCCGATAAACATTCTGGAACTAAGAGCGATATTCAATGCTCTCAGGGCTTGGCCTCAGCTAGCAAAGGCCAGATTCATAAGATTCCAATCAGACAACATGACGACTGTTGCTTATATCAATCATCAGGGGGGAACAAGGAGTTCCCTGGCGATGAAAGACGTGACAAAAATAATACAATGGGCGGAGGATCACTCCTGCCACCTATCTGCGATCCACATCCCAGGTGTGGAAAACTGGGAAGCGGATTACTTGAGTCGTCAGACATTCCATCCGGGGGAGTGGGAACTCCACCCGGAGATCTTTGCCCAGTTGACGCAATTATGGGGCATTCCAGATATGGATCTGATGGCGTCTCGTCAGAACTTCAAGGTTCCTTGCTACGGGTCCAGATCCAGGGATCCCAAGGCGACTCTAGTGGATGTACTAGTAGCGCCTTGGACCTTCAACCTAGCTTATGTGTTTCCACCGTTTCCTCTCATTCCCAGGCTGGTAGCCAGGATCAAGCAGGAGAGGGCCTCGGTGATCTTGATAGCTCCTGCGTGGCCACGCAGGACTTGGTATGCAGACCTGGTGAATGTCATCGGCTCCACCATGGAAGCTACCTTTGAGACAGGACCTTCCCTTACAGGGTCCATTCGAACATCCAAATCTGGTCTCCCTCCAGCTGACGGCTTGGAGATTGAACGCTTGATTCTATCAAAGCGTGGGTTTTCAGATTCTGTGATAGATACTCTGGTTCAAGCCAGAAAACCGGTAACTAGAAAAATTTACCATAAAATATGGAAAAGATATATCTGCTGGTGTGAATCCAAGGGATTCCCATTGAATAAGATAAAAATTCCTAAGATCCTTTCCTTTCTACAAGTAGGTTTGGATAAAGGATTATCTGCGAGTTCTCTAAAGGGACAGATTTCTGCTTTATCTGTCTTACTACACAAACGACTGGCAGCTGTGCCAGATGTTCAAGCATTTGTTCAGGCTCTGGTTAGGATCAAGCCTGTTTACAGACCTTTGACTCCTCCCTGGAGTTTAAATCTAGTTCTTTCAGTTCTTCAAGGGGTTCCGTTTGAACCTTTACATTCCATAGATATTAAGTTGTTATCTTGGAAAGTTTTGTTTTTGGTTGCTATTTCTTCTGCTAGAAGAGTTTCTGAGTTATCTGCTCTGCAGTGTACTCCGCCCTATCTGGTGTTCCATTCAGATAAGGTTGTTTTGCGTACTAAGCCTGGTTTTCTTCCAAAGGTTGTTTCCAACAAAAATATTAACCAGGAGATAGTTGTACCTTCTTGTGTCCCAATCCAGTTTCAAAGAAGGAACGTTTGCTACACAATTTAGATGTAGTCCGTGCTCTAAAATTCTACTTAGAAGCTACAAAAGAGTTCAGACAAACATCTTCTCTGTTTGTCGTCTATTCTGGTAAAAGGAGAGGTCAAAAAGCAACTTCTACCTCTCTTTCCTTTTGGCTTAAAAGCATCATCCGATTGGCTTATGAGACTGCCGGACGGCAGCCTCCTGAAAGAATCATAGCTCACTCCACTAGGGCTGTGGCTTCCACATGGGCCTTCAAGAACAAGGCTTCTGTTGATCAGATATGTAAGGCAGCGACTTGGTCTTCACTGCACACTTTTGCCAAATTTTACAAATTTTATACTTTTGCTTCTTCGGAGGCTGTTTTTGGGAGAAAGGTTTTGCAAGCCGTGGTGCCTTATGTTTAGGTAACCTGATTTGCTCCCTCTCTTCATCCGTGTCCTAAAGCTTTGGTATTGGTTCCAACAAGTAAGGATGACGCCGTGGACCGGACACACCAATGTTGGAGAAAACAGAATTTATGCTTACCTGATGAATTACTTTCTCCAACGGTGTGTCCGGTCCACGGCCCGCCCTGTTTTTTTTTTTTTAAGCAGGTTTGATGAATTATTTTCTCTAACTACAGTCACCACAGAACCCTATGGTTTCTCCTATTTTTCCTCCTGTCCGTCGGTCGAATGACTGGGGTGGGCGGAGCCTAGGAGGGACTATATGGCTAGCTTTGCTGGGACTCTTTGCCATTTCCTGTTGGGGAAGAGATATTCCCACAAGTAAGGATGACGCCGTGGACCGGACACACCGTTGGAGAAAGTAATTTATCAGGTAAGCATAAATTCTGTTTTTACTTAAACCTGTTTGTGGTTCCCAAAAAAGAAGGAACTTTCAGACCAATCCTGGATCTCAAAATTCTAAACAAATTCCTCAGAGTCCCATCATTCAAGATGGAGACCATTCGGACAATCTTACCAATGATCCAGGAGGGTCAATATATGACTACCGTGGATCTAAAGGATGCGTATCTGCATATTCCTATCCACAAAGATCATCACCAGTTTCTCAGGTTCGCCTTTCTGGACAAGCATTATCAGTTTGTGGCTCTTCCTTTCGGGTTGGCCACTGCTCCCAGAATTTTCACAAAGGTGCTAGGGTCCCTCCTGGCAGTTATAAGACCGCGGGGCATAGCAGTGGCGCCTTACTTAGACGACATCTTAATTCAGGCGTCGACTTTCCAAAGAACCAAGTCTCACACGGAGATCGTATTGGCTTTTCTGAGGTCTCACGGGTGGCGAGTTCTCTCTCCCCCCTCACAAGAGTTCCATTTCTAAGAACCCTGATAGATTCGGTAGAAATGAAAATATTTCTGACGGAGGTCAGAAAGTTAAAACTTTTAACTACTTGCCGAGCTCTTCATTCCATTCCTCTGCCATCTGTAGCTCAGTGCATGGAGACAATCGGACTAATGGTAGCGGCAATGGAAATAGTCCCTTTTGCTCGGATACACCTCAGACCACTGCAACTATGCATGCTCAAACAGTGGAATGGGAATTATGCAGATTTGTCTCCTCAAATTCAGTTGGACCAGGAGACCAGAGATTCTCTTCTCTGTTGGTTGTCTCAGGATCACCTGTCTCAGGGAATATGTTTCCGCAGACCAGAGTGGATCATTGTAACGACCGACGCCAGTCTGTTAGGGTGGGGTGCGGTCTGGGACTCCCTGAAAGCTCTTGGCTTATGGTCTCGGGAAGAAGCTCTTCTCCCGATAAACATTCTGGAACTGAGGGCGATATTCAACGCTCTTTAGGCATGGCCTCAATTAGCTGCGGCCAAATTCATCAGATTTCAGTCGGACAACATCACGACTGTAGCTTACGTCAATCATCAGGGGGGAACAAAGAGTTCCCTAGCAATGACGGAAGTAACCAAAATAATCAGGTGGGTGGAGGATCACTCCTGCCATCTCTCAGCAATTCACATCCCAGGAGTAGACAACTGGGAGGCGGATTTTTTAAGTCGTCAGACTTTTCACCCGGGGGAGTGGGAACTTCACCCAGAGGCATTTGCCCAGCTAACTCAGCTTTGGGGCACTCCAGAGTTGGATCTGATGGCGTCCCGTCAGAACACCAAACTTCCTCTCTACGGGTCCAGGTCCCGGGATCCCAAGGCGGTATTGATAGATGCTCTAGCAACGCCTTGGTCCTTCAATCTGGCTTATGTTTTTCCACCGTTTCCTCTCCTCCCGCGTCTGGTCGCCAGAATCAAGCAGGAGAAGGCTTCGGTGATTCTGATAGCGCCTGCGTGGCCACGCAGGACTTGGTATGCAGACCTAGTGGACATGTCATTTGTCCCACCATGGACATTGCCAATGAGGCAGGATCTTCTGATACAGGGTCCGTTCAGGCATCCAAATTTAGTTTCTCTACGTCTGACTGCTTGGAGATTGAACGCTTAATTCTATCAAAGCTTGGGTTCTCTGAAATAGTTATAGATACTCTGATTCAGGCTAGAAAGCCTGTCACCAGGAAAATCTACCATAAGATATGGCGGAAATATCTTTGTTGGTGTGAATCCAAGGGTTACTCATGGAGTAAGATTAGGATTCCTAGGATATTGTCTTTTCTCCAAGAAGGATTGGAGAAAGGATTGTCAGCTAGTTCCTTAAAAGGACAAATATCTGCTTTGTTTATTCTGTTACACAAGCGTCTGGCAGAGGTACCAGACGTTCAAGCTTTTGCTCAGGCTTTAGTCAGAATCAAGCCTGTGTATAAACCTGTGGCTCAGCCATGGAGTTTGAATCTAGTTCTTTCAGTTCTTCAAGGGGTTCCGTTTGAACCTTTACATTCCATAGACATTAAGTTGTTATCTTGGAAAGTTTTGTTTTTGATAGCTATCTCCTCTGCTAGAAGAGTTTCAGAATTATCTGCCTTACAGTGTGATTCACCTTACCTGGTGTTCCACGCAGATAAGGTAGTTTTGCGTACCAAGCCTGGTTTTCTTCCTAAAGTTGTTTCTAACAAGAATATTAACCAGGAAATAGTTGTTCCTTCTCTGTGTCCTAATCCATCTTCAAAGAAGGAACGTCTATTACACAATTTTGATGTAGTTCGTGCTTTAAAGTTCTATTTACAAGCAACTAAGGATTTCAGACAAACATCTTCTTTGTTTGTTATGTATTCTGGTAAGAGGAGAGGTCAGAAAGTGACTGCTACACCTCTTTCCTTTTGGCTGAAAAGCATCATCCGTTTGGCCTATGAGACTGCTGGCCAGCAGCCTCCTGAAATAATTACTGCTCATTCTACCAGAGCAGTGGCTTCCACATGGGCTTTCAAAAATGAGGCTTCTGTTGAACAGATTTGTAATGCAGCGACTTGGTCTTCACTGCATACTTTTGCCAAATTTTACAGATTCTATACTTTTGCTTCTTCGGAGGCTATTTTTGGGAGAAAGGTTTTGCAAACAGTGGTGCCTTCCGTTTAAGGTATCTGTCTTGTTCCCTCCCTTCATCCGTGTCCTAAAGCTTTGGTATTGGTATCCCACAAGTAAATGATGAATCCGTGGACTGGATACACCTTGCAAGAGATTAAATTACTTTCTCTTGTGGTGTATCCAGTCCACGGCCCACCCTGGCATTTCGGGTAAAAATATTTTTGTTTAAACTACAGTCACCACTGCACCCTATGGTTTCTCCTTTTTCTTCCTAACCTTTGGTCGAATGTCTGGGGGGTGGAGCTAGAGAGGGAGCTATATGGACAGCTTTGCTGTGTGCTCTCTTTGCCACTTCCTGTAGGGAATGAGAATATCCTACAAGTAAAGGATGAATCCGTGGACTGGATACACCGCAAGAGAAAGTAATTTATCAGGTAAGCATAAATTCTGTTTTTATTAATTTTAGGGTCTAATAGAAGAGTGGTCTAATCTCCACATAAAGTGTTTTAAGGGGACCGGGGGCCATTGAAGTTTACATTTAACCATGGAATGGTCTGACCAGGCTGTGTGTGATATGACTGTTTCCGATATATATGATAAGGTTATAGGATCAATTTAAGATGTTGTCAATAATATAATAGAAAGGTATAATCTCTTTTCTTTCATGTAATTAGCAAGAGTCCATGAGCTAGTGACGTATGGGATATACATTCCTACCAGGAGGGGCAAAGTTTCCCAAACCTTAAAATGCCTATAAATACACCCCTCACCACACCCACAATTCAGTTTTACAAACTTTGCCTCCGATGGAGGTGGTGAAGTAAGTTTGTGCTAGATTCTACGTTGATATGCGCTCCGCAGCAAGTTGGAGCCCGGTTTTCCTCTCAGCGTGCAGTGAATGTCAGAGGGATGTGAGGAGAGTATTGCCTATTTGAATGCAGTGATCTCCTTCTACGGGGTCTATTTCATAGGTTCTCTGTTATCGGTCGTAGAGATTCATCTCTTACCTCCCTTTTCAGATCGACGATATACTCTTATATATATACCATTACCTCTGCTGATTCTCGTTTCAGTACTGGTTTGGCTTTCTACAAACATGTAGATGAGTGTCCTGGGGTAAGTAAATCTTATTTTCTGTGACACTCTAAGCTATGGTTGGGCACTTTGTTTATAAAGTTCTAAATATATGTATTCAAACATTTATTTGCCTTGACTCAGAATGTTCAACTTTCCTTATTTTTCAGACAGTCAGTTTCATATTTGGGATAATGCATTTGAATGAATCATTTTTTCTTAACTTCAAAAATTTGACTCTTTTTTTCCTGTGGGCTGTTAGGCTCGCGGGGGCTGAAAATGCTTCATTTTATTGCGTCATTCTTGGCGCTGACTTTTTTGGCGCAAAAATTCTTTTCCGTTTCCGGCGTCATACGTGTCGCCGGAAGTTGCGTCATTTTTTTGACGTTATTTTGCGCCAAAAATGTCGGCGTTCCGGATGTGGCGTCATTTTTGGCGCCAAAAGCATTTAGGCGCCAAATAATGTGGGCGTCTTATTTGGCGCTAAAAAATAAGGGCGTCGCTTTTGTCTCCACATTTTTTAAGTCTTATTTTTTCATTGCTTCTGGTTGCTAGAAGCTTATTCACTGGCATTTTTTCCCATTCCTGAAACTGTCATTTAAGGAATTTGATCAATTTTGCTTTATATGTTGTTTTTTCTCTTACATATTGCAAGATGTCTCACGTTGCATCTGAGTCAGAAGATACTACAGGAAAATCGCTGTCTAGTGCTGGAGCTACCAAGCTAAGTGTATCTGCTATAATTTTTGGTATCTGTTTCTCCAGCTGTTGTTTGTATTGCATGTCATGACAAACTTATTAATGCAGATAAAATTTCCTTTAGTACTGTTACATTACCTGTTGCTGTTCCGTCAACATCTAATTTTCAGAGTGTTCCTGATAAACATAAGAGATTTTATTTTTTAAATCCATTAAGAAGGCTATGTCTGTTATTTCTCCTTCTAGTTTACATAAAAGTCTTTTAAAACTTCTCTTTTTTCAGATGAATTTTTAAATGAACATCATCATTCTGATACTGATAATGGTTCTTCTGGTTCAGAGGTTTCTGTCTCAGAGGTTGATGCTGATAAATCTTTGTATTTGTTCAAGATGGAATTTATTCGTTCTTTATTTAAAGAAGTATTAATTGCATTAGAAATAGAGGATTCTGGTCCTCTTGATACTAAATCTAAACGTTTAAATAAAGTTTTTAAATCTCCTGTAGTTATTCCAGAAGTGTTTAATCTCCCTGATGCTATTTCTGAAGTAATTTCCAGGGAATGGAATAATTTGGGTAATTCTTTTACTCCTTCTAAACGTTTAAGCAATTATATCCTGTGCCATCTGACAGATTAGAGTTTTTTTGGGACAAAATCCCTAAGGTTATGGGGCTGTCTCTACTCCTGCTAAATGTGCTACTATTCCTACGGTAGATAGTAATTCATTTTAAGGATCCTTTAGATAGGAAAATTGAATCCTTTCTAAGAAAAGCTTACTTATGTTCAGGTAATCTTCTTAGACCTGCTATATTTTTAGCGGATGTTGCTGCAACTTCAACTTTTTGGTTAGAAGCTTTAGCGCAACAAGTAACAGATCATAATTTTATAGCATTATTATTATTCTATAACATGCTAATAATTTTATTGGTGATACCATCTTTTGATATTATTAGAGTTGATGTCAGGTATATGTCTCTAGCTATTTTAGCTAGAAAAGCTTTATGGATTAAACTTGGAATGCTGTTATGTCTTCTAAGTCAACTTTGCTTTCCTTTTCTTTCCAGGGTAATAAATTATTATTTCAACTGTTTCTGGAAGGAAGGGAACTTTTTTACCAAAGGATAAAAAATCTAAGGTAAATTTAGGTCTAATAATCATTTTTCGTTCCTTTCCTCACAATAAGGAACAAAAGCCTGATCCTTCATCCTCAGGAGCGGTATCAGTTTGGAAACTATTTCCAGTTTGGAATATATCCAAGCCTTATAGAAAACCTATAGCCAGCTCCTAAGTACCCATGAAGGTGCGGACCTTATTCCAGCTCAGCTGGTATGGGGCAGATTACGTTTTCTTCAAAGAAATTTTGATCAATTCCGTTCTCAATTTCTGGTTTTAGAACATTGTTTCAGAAAGGTACAGCATTGGCTTCAGTTAAGGCCTCCTGCTAAGAGATTTTTTCTTTCCCGTGTCCCAGTTAATACAGTAAAGGCTCAGCATTTCTGAAATGTGTTTCAGATCTAGAGTTGGCTGGAGTAATTATGCCAGTTCCAGTTCTGGAACAGGGGCTGGGGTTTTATTTTATCTCTTCATTGTACCAAAGAAGGTCAATTCCTTCAGACCAGTTCCGGATCTATCAATATTGAATCGTTATGTAAGGATTCCAACATTCAGTTTCTGTAGGACTGTCCTGCCTTTTGTTTAGCAAGGGCATTATATGTCTACAATAGATTTACAGGATGTGTATCTGCATATTCCGATTCATCCAGATCACTTTTAGTGTCTGAGATTCTCTTTTTAAGACAAGCATTACCAGTTTTGTGGCTCTAGCCTCAGTTCCAAGAATTTTTTTCAAAGGTTCTCGGTGCCCTTCTTTCTGTAATCAGAGAACAGGGTTTTGGTATTTCCTTATTGGACGATATCTGGGTACTTGCTCAGTCTTCTCATTTTCGAAGAATCTCATACGAATCGACTTGTGTTGTTTCTTCAAGTTCATGGTTGGAGGATCAATTTACTAATCAGTTCATTGATTCCTCAGACAAGGGTAACCTTTTTAGGTTTCTAGAATAGATTCAGTGTCTATGACTCTGTCCTTGTCAGACAAGAGAAGTTTAACATTGATTTCAGCTTGTCAAAACCTTCAGTCACAATCATTCCCTTTGGTAGCCTTATGCATGGAAATTTTAGGTCTTAGGACTGCCGCATCAGATGCGATCTCCTTTGCTCGTTTTCACATGCGACCTCTTCAGCTCTGTATGCTGAACCAATGGTGCAGGGATTACTTAATATCTTTAAACCGATTATACGACACTCTCTGACATGGTGGACAGATCACCATCGTTTAGTTCAGGGGGCTTCTTTGTTCCTCCGACCTGCACTATAATCTCAACAGATGCAAGTCTTACAGGTTGGGGAGCTGTGTGGGGGTATCTGACGGCACAAGGGGTTTGGGAATCTCAGGAGGTGAGATTTCCGATCAATATTTTGGAACTCCGTGCAATTTCAGAGCTCTTCAGTCTTGGCCTCTTCTGAAGAGAGAGTTGTTCATTTGTTTTCAGATAGACAATGTCACAACTGTGGCATACATCAATCATCAAGGAGGGACTCACAGTCCTCTGGCTATGAAAGAAGTATCTCGAATTTTGGTTTGGGCGGAATCCAGCTCCTGTCTAATCTCTGCGGTTCATATCCCAGGTATGGACAATTGGAAAGCGGATTATCTCAGTCGCCAAACGTTGCACCTGGGCGAATGGTCTTCACCCAGAGGTATTTCCTCAGATTGTTCAAATGTGGGAACTCCCAGAAATAGATCTGATGGCTTCTCATCTAAACAAGAAACTTCCCTGGTATCTGTCCGGATCCAGGGATCCTCGGGCGGAGGCAGTGGATGCATTATCTCTTCCTTACAAGTATCATCCTGCCTATATCTTTCCGCCTCTAGTTCTTCTTCCAAGGGTATTCTCCAATATTCTAAGGAATGCTCGTTTGTTCTGCTGGGAGCTCCAGCATGGCCTCACAGGTTTTGGTATGCGGATCTTGTCCGGATGGCCTCTTGCCAGCTGTGGACTCTTCCGTTAAGACCAGTCTTTCTGTCTCAAGGTTCTTTTTTCCATCAGGATCTCAAAACCTTAATTTTAAGGTGTGGAGTTTGAACGCTTGATTCTTGGTCAAAGAGGTTTCTCTGACTCTGTGATTGATACTATGTGACAGGCTCGTAAATCTGTATCTAGAGAGATATATTATAGAGTCTGGAAGACTTATATTTCTCCAACATAGGTGTGTCCGGTCCACGGCGTCATCCTTACTTGTGGGATATTCTCCTCCCCAACAGGAAATGGCAAAGAGCCCAGCAAAGCTGGTCACATGATCCCTCCTAGGCTCCGCCTACCCCAGTCATTCTCTTTGCCGTTGTACAGGCAACATCTCCACGGAGATGGCTTAGAGTTTTTTAGTGTTTAACTGTAGTTTTTATTATTCAATCAAGAGTTTGTTATTTTAAAATAGTGCTGGTATGTACTATTTACTCAGAAACAGAAAAGAGATGAAGATTTCTGTTTGTATGAGGAAAATGATTTTAGCACCGTAACTAAAATCCATGGCTGTTCCACACAGGACTGTTGAGAGCAATTAACTTCAGTTGGGGGAACAGTGTGCAGTCTCTTACTGCTTGAGGTATGACACATTCTAACAAGACGATGTAATGCTGGAAGCTGTCATTTTCCCTATGGGATCCGGTAAGCCATGTTTATTAAGATAGTAAATAAGGGCTTCACAAGGGCTTATTAAGACTGTAGACTTTTTCTGGGCTAAATCGATTCATTATTAACACATATTTAGCCTTGAGGAATCATTTATTCTGGGTATTTTGATATGATTATATCGGCAGGCACTGTTTTTAACACCTTATTCTTTAGGGGCTTTCCCTAATCATAGTCAGAGCCTCATTTTCGCGCCGGTATGGCGCACTTGTTTTTGAGGACAGCATGGCATGCAGCTGCATGTGTGTGGAGCTCTGATACATAGAAAAGTCTTTCTGAAGGCATCATTTGGTATCGTATTCCCCTTTGGGCTTGGTTGGGTCTCAGCAAAGCAGATTCCAGGGACTGTAAAGGGGTTAAATATAAAAACGGCTCCGGTTCCGTTATTTTAAGGGTTAAAGCTTCCAAATTTGGTGTGCAATACTTTTAAGGCTTTAAGACACTGTGGTGAAATTTTGGTGAATTTTGAACAATTCCTTCATACTTTTTCGCAATTGCAGTAATAAAGTGTGTTTAGTTTAAAATTTAAAGTGACAGTAACGGTTTTATTTTAAAACGTTTTTTGTGCCTTGTTATCAAGTTTATGCCTGTTTAACATGTCTGAACTACCAGATAGATTGTGTTCTGACTGTGGGGAAACCAAGGTTCCTTCTCATTTAACTATATGTATTTTATGTCATAAAAAAATTTAGTAAAAATGATGCCCAATATGATTCCTCAAGTGAGGGGAGTAAGCATGGTACTGCATCATCCCCCCCTTCGTCTACACCAGTCTTGCCCATACAGGAGGCCCCTAGTACATCTAGTGCGCCAATACTCCTTACTATGCAACATTTAACGGCTGTAATGGATAATTCTATCAAACACATTTTAGCCAATATGCCCACTTATCAGTGAAAGCGCGACTGCTCTGTTTTAGAAAATTCTGTAGAGCATGAGAACGCTGATGATATGGTTTCTGAAGGGCCCCTACACCAGTCTGAGGGGGCCAGGGAGGTTTTGTCTGAGGGAGAAATTTCAGATTCAGGAAACATTTCTCAACAAGCTGAACCTGATGTGATTACTTTTAAATTTAAGTTGGAACATCTCCGCGCTCTGCTTAAGGAGGTGTTATCCAATTTGGATGATTGTGATTATCTGGTCATTCCAGAACCACTATGTAAAATGGAAAAGTTCTTAGAGGCCCCGGGGCCCCCCGAAGCTTTTCCTATATCCAAGCGGGTGGCGTACATTGTTAGTAAAGAATGGGACAGGCCCGGTATACCTTTAGTACCTCCCCCCATATTTATAAAATTGTTTTCCTATATTCGACCCCAGAAAGGACTGATGGCAGACAGTCCCCAAGGTCGAGGGGGCGGTTTCTACTCTACACAAGCGCGCCACTATACCCATAGAAGATAGTTGTGCTTTCCAAGATCCTATGGATAAAAAATTAGAAGGTCTGCTAAAGATGTTTGTTCAGCAAGGTTCCCTTCTACAACCAATTGCATGCATTGTCCCTGTCACTGCAGCCGCGTGTTTCTAGTTTGATGAGCTAGGAAAGGCGATTATTAGTAATTCTTCTTCTTATGAGGAGATTATGGACAGAATTCGTGCTCTTAAATTGGCTAATTCTTTCACCCTAGACGCCACCTTGCAATTGGCTAGGTTAGCGGCGAAAAAATTCTGGGTTTGTTTTTGTGGCGCAGAGCGCTTTGGTTAAAATCTTGGGCAGCGGATGCGTCTTCCAAGAACAAATTGCTTGACATTCCTTTCAAGGGGAAAACACTCTTTGGCCCTGACTTGAAAGAGATTATCTCTGATATCACTGGGGGCAAGGGCCACGCCCTTCCTCAGGATAGGTCTTTTCAAGACCAAAAATAAACCTAAGTTTCGTCCCTTTCGCAGAAACGGATCAGCCCCAAGGGCTACGTCCTCTAAGCGGGAAGGTAATACTTCTCAAGCCAATCCAGCCTGGAGACCTATGCAAGGCTGGAACAAAGGAAAGCAGGCCAGGAAACCTGCCACTGCTACCAAGACAGCATGAAATGCGGGCCCCCGATCCGGGACCGGATCTGGTGGGGGGCAGACTCTCTCTCTTCGCTCAGGCTGGGGCAAGAGATGTTCTGGATCCTTGGGCGCTAGAAATAGTCTCCCAAGGTTATTCTCTGGAGTTCAAGGGCTTCCTCCAAGGGGGAGGTTCCACAGGTCTCAGTTGTCTTCAGACCACATAAGAAGACAGGCATTCTTACATTGGGTAGAAGACCTGCTAAAAATGGGAGTGATTCATCCTGTTCCATTAGGAGAACAAGGGATGGGGTTCTACTCCAATCTGTTCATAGTTCCCAAAAAAGAGGGAACGTTCAGACCAATCTTAGATCTCAAGATCTTGAACAAGTTTCTCAAGGTTCCATCGTTCAAGATGGAAACCATTCGAACACTCCTTCCTTCCATCCAGGAAGGTCAATTCATGACCAAGGTGGATTTCAAGGATGCGTATCTACATATTCCTATCCACAAGGAACATCATCGGTTCCTAAGGTTTGAATTCCTGGACAAGCATTTCCAGTTCGTGGCGTTTTCTTTCGGATTAGCCACTGCTCCTAGGATTTTCTCATAGGTACTAGGGTCCCTTCTGGCGGTGCTAAGACCAAGGGGCATTGCTGTAGTACCTTACTTGGACGACATTCTGATTCGAGCGTCGTCCCTTCCTCAAGTAAAGGCTCACACGGACATTGTCCTGGCCTTTCTCAGATCTCACGGATGGAAAGTGAACGTGGAAAAGAGTTCTCTATCTCCGTCAACGAGGGTTCCCTTCTTGGGAACTATAATAGACTCCTTAGAAATGAGGATTTTTCTGACAGAAGCCAGAAAAACAAACTCTTGTCGGATACTTCATTCCGTTCCTCTTCCTTCCATAGCGCAGTGCATGGAAGTGATAGGTTTGATGGTAGCGGCAATGGACATAGTTCCTTTTGTGCGCATTCATCTAAGACCATTACAACTGTTCATGCTCAGTCAGTGGAATGGGGACTATTCAGACTTGTCTCCGAAGATACAAGTAAATCAGAGGACCAGAGACTCATTCCGTTGGTGGCTGTCCCTGGACAACCTGTCACAAGGGATGACCTTCCGCAGACCAGAGTGGGTCATTGTCACGACCGACGCCAGTCTGATGGGCTGGGGCGCGGTCTGGGGATCCCTGAAAGCTCAGGGTCTTTGGTCTCGGGTAGAATCTCTTCTACCGATAAATATTCTGGAACTGAGAGCGATATTCAATGCTCTCAAAGCTTGGCCTCAGCTAGCGAGGGCCAAGTTCATACATCAACCATCAGGGGGGAACAAGGAGTTCCCTAGCGATGGAAGAAGTGACCAAAATCATTCTATGGGCGGAGTCTCACTCCTGCCACCTGTCTGCTATCCATATCCCAGGAGTGGAAAATTGGGAAGCGGATTTTCTGAGTCGTCAGACATTGCATCCGGGGGAGTGGGAACTCCATCCGGAAATCTTTGCCCAAGTCACTCAACCGTGGGGCATTCCAGACATGGATCTGATGGCCTCTCGTCAGAACTTCAGAGTTCCTTACTACGGGTACAGATCCAGGGATCCCAAGGCGGCTCTAGTGGATGCACTAGTAGCACCTTGGACCTTCAAACTAGCTTATGTGTTCCCGCCGTTTCCTCTCATCCCCAGGCTGGTAGCCAGGATCAATCAGGAGAGGGCGTCGGTGATTTTGATAGCTCCTGCGTGGCCACGCAGGAGTTGGTATGCAGATCTGGTGAATATGTCATCGGCTCCACCATGGAAGCTACCTTTGAGACGAGACCTTCTTGTTCTAGGTCCGTTCGACCCACTCCAGCTGACTGCTTGGAGATTGAACGCTTGATCTTATCAAAGCGAGGGTTCTCAGATTCTGTTATTAATACTCTTGTTCAGGCCTGAAAGCCTGTAACCAGAAAAATTACCACATAATTTGGTATATCTGTTGGTGTGAATCTGCAGGATTCCCTTGGGACAAGGTTAAGATTCCTAAGAGTCTATCCTTCCTTCGAGAAGGATTGGAAAAAGGATTATCTGCAAGTTCCTTGATGGGACAGATTTCTGCCTTGTCTGTGTTACTTCACAAAAAGCTGGCAGCTGTGCCAGATGTTCTAGCCTTTGTTCAGGCTCTGGTTAGCATCAAGCCTGTTTACAAAATTTTGACTCCTCCTTGGAGTCTCAACCTAGTTCTTTCAGTTCTTTAGGGGGTTCCGTTTGAACCCTTACATTCCGTTGATATTAAGTTATTATCTTGGAAAGTTTTGTTTTTGGTTGCAATTTCTTCTGCTAGAAGAGTTTCAGAATTATCTGCTCTGCAGTGTTCTTCTCCTTATCTGGTGTTCCATGCTGATAAGGTGGTTTTGCGTACTAAACCTGGTTTTCTTCCAAAAGTTGTTTCTAACAAAAACATTAACCAGGAGATTATCGTACCTTCTCTGTGTCCGAAACCAGTTTCAAAGAAGGAACGCTTGTTGCACAATTTGGATGTTGTTCGCGCTCTAAAATTCTATTTAGATGCTACAAAGGATTTTAGACAAACATCTTCCTTGTTTGTTGTTTATTCAGGTAAAAGGAGAGGTCAAAAAGCAACTTCTACCTCTCTCTCTTTTTGGATTAAAAGCATCATCAGATTGGCTTACGAGACTGCCGGACGGCAGCCTCCCGAAAGAATCACAGCTCATTCCACTAGGGCTGTGGCTTCCACATGGGCCTTCAAGAACGAGGCTTCTGTTGATCAGATATGTAGGGCAGCGACTTGGTCTTCACTGCACACTTTTACCATATTTTACAAGTTTGATACTTTTGCTTCTTCTGAGGCTATTTTTGGGAGAAAGGTTTTGCAAGCCGTGGTGCCTTCCATTTAGGTGACCTGATTTGCTCCCTCCCTTCATCCGTGTCCTAAAGCTTTGGTATTGGTTCCCACAAGTAAGGATGACGCCGTGGACCGGACACACCTATGTTGGAGAAAACAGAATTTATGTTTACCTGATAAATTTCTTTCTCCAACGGTGTGTCCGGTCCACGGCCCGCCCTGGTTTTTTAATCAGGTCTGATAATTTATTTTCTTTAACTACAGTCACCACGGTACCATATGGTTTCTCCTATGCTATTATTCCTCCTTAACGTCGGTCGAATGACTGGGGTAGGCGGAGCCTAGGAGGGATCATGTGACCAGCTTTGCTGGGCTCTTTGCCATTTCCTGTTGGGGAAGAGAATATCCCACAAGTAAGGATGACGCCGTGGACCGGACACACCGTTGGAGAAAGAAATTTATCAGGTAAACATAAATTCTGTTTTTAAGGTGTGGAGTTTGAACGCTTGATTCTTGGTCAAAGAGGTTTCTCTGACTCTGTGATTGATACTATGTGACAGGCTCGTAAATCTGTATCTAGAGAGATATATTATAGAGTCTGGAAGACTTATATTTCTTCAGGATGGTTTAGATAAAGGTTTGTCCGCAAGTTTCTTGAAAGACAAATCTCTGCTCTTTCTGTTCTTTTTCACAGTAGGATTGCTAATCTTCCTGATATTCATTGTTTTGTACAACCTTTGGTTCGTATAAAACTTGTCATTGAGTCAATTTCTCCTCCTTGGAGTTTGAATTTGGTTCTGGGGGCTCTTCAGGCTCCTCCTTTTGAACCCATGCATTCTTTGGTCGTTATATTACTTTCTTGGAAAGTTTTGTTTCTTTTGGCCATCTCTTCTGCCAGAAGAGTCTCTGAATTATCTACTCTTTTTTGTGAGTCTCCTTTTCTGATTTTGCATCAGGATAAGGCGGTGCTGCGAACTTCTTTTGAATTTTTTTACCTAAGGTTGTGAATTCTAACAACATTAGTAGAGAAATTGTGGTTCCTTCATTATGTCCTAATCCTATGAATTCTAAGGAGAAATCATTGCATTCTTTGGATGCTGTTAGAGCTTTGTAATATTATGTTGAAGCTACTAAGTCTTTCCGAAAGACTTCTAGTCTATTTGTCATCTTTTCCGGTTCTAGAAAAGACCAGAAAGCTTCTGCCATTTCTTTGGCATCTTGGTTGAAATCTTTATTTCATCATGCCTATGTTGAGTCGGGTAACACTCCGCCTCAAAGGATTACAGCTCATTCTACTAGGTCAGTTTCTACTTCCTGGGCGTTTAAGAATGAAGCTTCGGTTGATCAGATTTGCAAAACAGCAACTTGGTCCTCTTTGCATACTTTTACTAAATTCTACCATTTTGATGTGTTTTCTTCTTCTGAAGCAGTTTTTGGTAGAAACGTACTTCAGGCAGTGGTTTCAGTTTGAATCTTCTGCTTATGTTTTTTCATTAAAATTTTATTCTGGGTGTGGATTATTTTCAGCAGGAATTGGCTGTCTTTATTTTATCCCTCCCTCTCTAGTGACTCTTGTGTGGAAAGATCCACATCTTGGGTAATCATTATCCCAATACGTCACTAGCTCATGGACTCTTGCTAATTACATGAAAGAAAAACATAATTTATGTAAGAACTTACCTGATAAATTCATTTCTTTCATATTAGCAAGAGTCCATGAGGCCCGCCCTTTTTTGTGGTGGTTTGATTTTTTTGTATAAAGCACAATTATTCCAATTCCTTATTTTATATGCTTTCGCACTTTTTTCTTATCACCCCACTTCTTGGCTATTCGTTAAACTGAATTGTGGGTGTGGTGAGGGGTGTATTTATAGGCATTTTAAGGTTTGGGAAACTTTGCCCCTCCTGGTAGGAATGTATATCCCATACGTCACTAGCTCATGGACTCTTGCTAATATGAAAGAAATTAATTTATCAGGTAAGTTCTTACATAAATTATGTTTTTTTGGGATTGGGGATTCTCCAGGGGTCTTGTAGGCTAAATATTTTAATACAACTGATTTGGGGATTGTTTTGGCAATACTTACTGTATAATTGTATATGAAATGTCAAGTTTGGGGTTTAGAGGAATGTTAAAATCCCTGTGAACTATTATTTGACCTACTTGTATATCTTGAATGTGAGGAATATGTGATTTGAAAAAGGTAGCCTGTTTCTGGTCAGGGGCATAAATATTTATTATAGTTACTGGTTTGTTATA